>NW_025888773.1:34072-39264 GCF_002878395.1 Capsicum annuum | reverse complement strand
ATAAAATTTAATAATGAGTTACGATGATCTTATATATATGACATATAGTATAAGTTAGATAAATACATAAAATTATTTTAATTTAATTTTGAAAATGAAATTAAGAAGAAGAAAACATAAGTTCACTTTGATACAATTCACTTTTTAAGTAGTGTTCAAAGTCGTCTGGTGTGAGGTATAAGTTATAATAGTTTAGAGATAAAATGTAAGATTATTTTATTTCATGTTTGGTTGGGGGTATTAGTAAGTGAAGGAATAAGTCATCACATACATATGGTGAGATAACTAATTTCAGAATAACTAATCTCATAATTAATTGGGAAAAATACATATGTTAACATACTTAAGTACTTAATTAAAAAAAATAGCAACACTTTTCCTTAATTACATTCTATAACATATGTAGCATTATTTTAAGTGGTCCCTATTTTTTTGCCGCTTAAAATTTTTTACCGTGAGAAAGTCCCCCCTTTTCACTCCTCCTTCATTATCTTTCCTTAATTTAAATTATTTTTTTTCTATTTTTCCACCATTAACCATCACTCTCCTCAATCTTATTGCATTTTGCACGATTCTTGCACGATCTATGATAAGGATTTGCTTCCCATATTTCAGGTAACTAGGAATCGTATTTTGCATGTGAGCGATTTTTTTTTTGCCTACTCTAATTCATCAGAAAATTAATTTTTAAGGGTTTTGTATTTTAATGGATAAACACACTGCAAAAACACCTATAAACAGTGGTACAAGGAATATGAAATTAGTGTATAATGCACCATCATTTAGTCTTGGGTTAACTCAAGAAGATTTAGTAACTGTTGTTTCAAATCCTTTACAGTTGAGGAAACCTGGTATATCGAAAGAGATTAGATCGAAGTTCTGTGTCGACGAAGTGAAGATGACGGAAATTTTAAAAAGAAAAGGGTTGAAGAAAACTCCTTCTCCAAAGGAACAAAAAACTAAAAAACAACTCTAGAAGAAAAGGAAATCTAAAAAAATTGAAGACAAGGTTGAGAAATCTTATGATGAATCTGAAGAAGAAAGTGAGGAAGAAGTATTTTTTTTGTTTTTGAATGTATTTTTTTTTAGTGTTCAAGTAATTATGTATTTTCTGTTATGATGATATTTAGGGATTATGTGAAAATATAATGTTGAAATTAACTACTCATTAATAGTGTTTTGGATACATATTTTTCTAGTATAGGTGATATGTATTTTTAGTATAGTTGAATTGTATTTTTAGTATAGTTGAATAATTTTGACATATATGTTTTTTTAGTGTAGTTGATATGCATATTGAGTATTTGTATTTTTTCAGTGTTTGATGTATGTTTTACAATGTTAAAATACATATGCATGTTATTTTAGTTCAAATATCATAACGGTCTATTGTTTATATGTATTTTTAGTACATTTGATATGTATTTTTCAGTGTTGGTTGCATTTATGAGTTGATCAAAATACATATGCATTTTAATCATCTGAAATATACATGCATGTTATATGTTTTTTTTGTTTAATTGAATTTTGTTTACAAATTAAGAAGTGGTCGTTTTACTTTGTATAGGTGATGCGGGACGAAATATTCCTTGTCAGAAAACTTCTAAGATTTGCACCGCACATGTGCTCGTACAGTGACAATGATATTTATGGAAGCATACGCGCAATTTTAAACAAGGAACGGTTTAAAAACTTTTATGAGAATAACATTTTTGGTTATTTTATGAAGAAGAAGCAGTGTGTAGTGCAAGCACAGTTGTGTAGATGTGTTATGACGCTTGAGATGAAGGGTAATTCTTCTTCTGGGATTATGATATCTGTCAATGGCAACTCTCTTAGTTTTACTCTCATGGAATTTGTTATCATAACCGGATTGAATTGTGTGTCTAATAGGTGTGACTTTACTTTTGATGAGGGTGTACCAAATAGGATGATTGAAAAGTATTTCAATGGGGCAGAAATTATACAGAAAAGGCAACTATTTTTAGCATTCACGGAGAAAGTATGGGAGAGAATAATAATGAGGATTCTGAGAAATTGGCAATTCTGTATTTCCTACATTCATTTGTGTTGTCTAACATTGACACTGTTGTTATACCCCGTCTTCATTTTGATTTGGTAGATAGTGGTAGATATAAGGATTTTCCATGGGATTCTTTATCTTTTGAAGATCTGGCTAGAAGTTTGAACAAACGGCTGAAAGCTGGGGGCAAATTTTATTTGATTCAGGGAATGTCATTGGCTATTCAAGTGTGGCTATATGAGTGTTGTTCAAATGTACCACCAAAGATTGCATTGAAGGTTGAGAATCGGATTTTCCGATTATTAAATTGGAAGACGATTGTACCTCGTCCACGTTATGAGTTTTTGATGAATTCTATGTTCAAGGACAATGACAAGGTTTGTTGTGAACAAATATATATGCATTGATATGTATTGTATACATATATTCTATTTCATTTTCAATTCTTTAACATATTATTTTACATATTTGTAGATTGTATTTAAGAACATAGAGCCAACTGAAATGGAAATGGCAAAGCTTGAAATACCAAAGAAGGATGTAACTGAAGATGAACGTTCAGTTGATTCTGACGATGACTTCCAGGATCCACCACCAAAGAAGATCAACGAACATTCAAAGAAGAAACAGAAGGTGGATTCATCAACCCCAGTAGCGAAGAAACCTGTAGGGAAAAAGCAAGTGAATATTGATGACGCGCATACCCAAACGAGGACTCCACCTCATCGTGCTGCCAAGGCTGCTGTAATGAAGACACCAGTATTCAAGCCAATTCCAACACGACGGGCTTCTTCTTCAAAAACAAAGGAAGGGAAGAAAATAGCTAGGGTTATTTTTCCTCAGGTACAGTCAAAGGCAGATAGTCATGTAGAGGAAGTAGCAGCGTCAAAGCGTGAGAGTTATGTTGAGAAAGAAAAATTTATTTCTAAGAAAGTTTTTGATGCATTCCACGAAGAGGTAATTTTTTTTATCAAATGTTTATTTTACATTAAAAGATATGTGTTTAATGAATTTGTATGAATACAGGTTCGTCAAGAGTTTAAAGGAGTTCGTGAAGAGTTTACTCAAATTAGTCAATTAGTGAAGAAAAAGTTCAAAAAAATGGTCAAGCAATTGAACATAGCAAGGTAAAAGTTTTATTACTATATAATATCCACATTATTAAAAAAAAAAATATATGCAGAGTATATGAAAAAATATATATGCATACATTGCTAAATATACATATGAAGTTTACACAAAAAATACATATGATTTGATATAAAAAAATACATATGAAATGTATTTTGTTTAATACACACATAGAGTTTGTAAAAAATACATATGCAGTATATTACTAAAAATACATATGGAGTTTATTCAAAAAATACATATTTTTTTATTTTGAAAATATACATATACAATGTATTGCAAAATACATATGCTGTGTGTCAAGAAATGTATTTTCCAAAAGTATTTTTTTCAGTGGGTTGCTATATACATATCAAGTGAAATCAAATAATAGTAGTTTATTCAAATTATACTTGTAGCAACAACATGAAGATACAGAGGTTGAAGCACAACAGATGGATTATGCTAGTGTTGAAACATCACCACAACAATTCAGTCCTATTGTTGATCAAAATTTAGATGAGAATCAGGATGGTACAAAGGTAAAAAATAACGAAAATATTATTATTCTTTTGAGTGCACAAATGTAATTACTTTTTTGTAGCAGTTATATGTTATTTTATATATATAGTCCTGTATAAATATATACAACTGGATTTTTGTTTTTGAAGTTGGTTTAATTTTTTTGATTGTTTGAAAGGGATGCACTGATTTGCATTCAGATAAAACAAACATTCAAATTGATTCTCAACATTTAATTCCTGATGAGCTTCTCCAAAGTATAAATTTGGATTATAATCTTTCTGAGAAGATTGTTCATCACGATGATCGAGTATGTATAATGAATTGCACTTCAGTTTATGTGATGTAAAGATCATAACAATCCATAAGACAATTATATATTTTCTTTTATTTCTATTGCAGATTACTGATGAGAAATTGGATGATACAAATTTGTCTGATTCACAGTTTACAATCCCAGATGAGTTTTTACCAAGTCTTAATGCATATCAAAGAGAAAGCACCACGAGACATCCATTGGCAACTTCGGAAGAAGAATAAATCGATGAATATTTTAATGATAAGAAGTCTGAATCTTTTGTTCAAGAGCATTGTCAGGTATGTATTATGAATATATTTGAGGTTATGTGGGTTATTTTGGACATAAAAAATTAAATTTTTTTCCAATTTTGAAGAAAAACAAAGAGAACGTTGGTTCGATCTCTAAAGCAGACATGCACGGAGAGGTTGATGTTGGTACAGGGGAGTAGATTATGACAACTCCTATAAAAAAGACTTAATCATTGATGAAAAAAGGGATGAAACAGTTTTGCCTGATTCACAAGATACAATCCCTGGTGACTTGCTTCCTAGTTTGAATGTATACAGTAGTAAAAGCATTATTGTTCATCCCTCTGCTAATCGTTAAATTCAAAATCCTATTGCTAAGTTAAGGATTAGGCGACCATCCAAATTTAAAGAGTTACCTTAAACGATGAAATTTGGTTCAGCTGTCGGTAAGTACAATTAGTTATATATTTAGTTTACAATGTAACATGTTATGCATCTACTTTTTAATAATTACGTTTTTGTATTGCGTAACTATAGAGAGAGCTTGGAAGGACACATACGTATATTCCCATAGAAATATCCATTTGTTTATCATCCGATTGATGGGATTGCGGATACGAAAATTGTCAACAAGTTTAAGGATTGAATTTCTGAAGACCTTCTCAAAGTTCATGCTAAAAGGTATTTCTATTGAACAATTTTAATTGTTTTTTTTAAATTACATCATCTTCTCATGCTTTAACATATACTTATTAACAACAAAAAATAGGAAGGGAAATGCGGATCATTACAAAAGGGGGAAATCAACCATTCCAATGATGCATTTTGAAATTGAGACTGTTGAAGATAAAAATTGATTCTACATAATGGGGTTCCCTGATCATTCATGGACCGACTCGGTTAGTATTTTTTTTTAACAATATTTTTTTTACATTTATAGCAGTAATTAAATTACATATTATGTTAGTAAATACATATGCAGGTGCAA
>NW_025888773.1:0-31072 GCF_002878395.1 Capsicum annuum | reverse complement strand
AATTTCTTTAGATTTCCTTTTCTTCTCGAGTTGTTTTTTAGTTTTTTGTTCCTTTGGAGAAGGAGTTTTCTTCAACCCTTTTCTTTTTAAAATTTCCGTCATCTTCACTTCTTCGATACAGAACTTCAACTTAATCTCTTTCGATATACCAGATATCCTCAATTGTAAAGGATTTGAAACAACAGTTACTAAATCTTCTTAAGTTAACCCAAGACTAAATGATGGTGCATCATACACTAATTTCATATTCCTTGTACCACTGTTTATAGGTGTTTTTGCAGTGTGTTCATCCATTAAAATACAAAACCCTTAAAAATTAATTTTCCGATGAATTAGAGTAGGCACAAAAAAAATCGCTCACATGCAAAACACGATTCCTAATTACCTGAAATATGGGAAGCAAATTCTTATCACAGATCTTACAAGAATCGTGCAAAATGCAATAAGATTGAGGAGAGAGTGATGGTTAATGGTGGAAAAATAGAATTTTTTTTTTAAAATTATGGAAAGATAATGAAGGAGGAGTGAAAAGGGGGATTTTCTCACAGTAAAAAATTTTAAGCGGCAAAAAAATTATGACCACTTAAAATAATGCTACATATGTTATAGAATGTAATTAGGGAAAAGTGTTACTATTTTTTGTAATTAAGTACTTAAGTATGTTAACATATGTATTTTTTCCTATAGTTTATTCAGCATTATATTAAACCGTTGGCTGTCTTGATTTGATTCTAGCTGTGAACTAGGAATTACATTATTTTGTTGTGGAATAGTCCTTTTTATGTTGTCATTTAAGTGATAATGTATATTAATTGTTCTCTTTTTATAGGTGTCCAAAATGAAAAGAGAGATCAAGAAAATGATGAAGACATTGACCTTGCTTGAGAAGATTTTTGAGTTGTGGATAAATGCTCTAATATCAATAGTTTCGTGTTGAACTTTTTGAAACTTATCGCGACTTGAACTTGCTAGTATTGCTTAAATTATTAACTTGTTGCATATTTTGAATTATGAGATTATTAATGAATGATTTTGTTTTATGATGTGTATATATTGTGTTATAATTTATTATGTATGTAAATAAAAATTTAAATTAATACGACTATTTATATAAATCATTTTAATTTAATAACATTTGGCAATCATTGTTGCAATAGATCAACAAACCATTGCAATAGGTAGTCAAAAAGCGTTGCAACATAATAACAAAAGCATCGCAATAGATGCTATTGCAACGGTTTAATGTCGTTTCAATAGAATCGATTGCAACGCTTAGTAACCGTTGCAATAGATGAAAATAAACATTCCAATAAGTAATGAAATAGTTGTAATAGGTACTCAAAAAGCATTGCAACAGAAAAATAAAAGCGTCGCAATAGATGCTATTGCAATGGTTGGTACATCTATTGCAACGGTCAATAACCGTTGCAATAGATGAAAATAGGCGTATCAATAAGTTAAAAAATAACCATCGCAATAGGTCAATCTATGGATACGGTTGTTAGAAACCGTCGCCATAGCTCGACCTATTGCAATGGTTTAGACAACCATCACATAAACCGTTGTCATAGACCTATCGCAAAGCCCACCTATGGACGCTTGCTGAACCATTACGGTAGAGCTATGGCAATAATTTTGTTGTTTATTACAATGATTTTGGAACCGTCACCATAGGGGTAATTTCTAGTAGTGTCAGTTGATCAATTATAATAACTACTTTTTATTGAATTTAGATTAGCAATAAAAATTCTACTTTCGCGATTCTAATTTTCCTTTCATTATCGAAGTACATAACAATTGATATCAGAGACACGAAACTATATCAATTTTGGTAGTAATTCGAAGAAGATGTTTGCCAAATCATCGACTTTGGCTGAATTGGTTGAACGAAACAATGATAATAGAAGGGCCCTTGTGATGGAATTTCAAGAATAATTGTGGATTTAAAACAATTTTAGAGTTGGGGTAAGGATTGCATATGTAGTGTTGAATACCAATGCAACTTTTGCATCTATGGGTGTTTACGTAGTGTTGACTGCCAATGCGATTTTTGTCTTAATGTCTATTCGAGAGAAATGAATGAAAGGGACAACCAATCTGAGGTGGGTTCTTGCCACCAAGCTATTGTTAAACTGCTGAAGGTGGAGAATAACAGTGAGGTTAATTTAGAAGACAATGCGGATCAGGTGTTTGGTGAATATCCTCAATGGGTAGAAGATTAAATTTTAGTTGAACTTCACTCCATCTACAACACAAACACCACAGAGATCGAAATCGTGGATGTTTGGATTCACAACTTTATGTTCTTGATGTTGAGGATACAATATCAAAATTGATGTGTATCAATGATCTGCCATGCAAGGGACATAAGCTTGACATAGAGTTTGATGATAAGCTATTCAATATAAAGCTGGAAAGGCATTATTTGGCAGAATGTTGTGGCCCGCTTACAACTACTGGTTTACTTCCAAATACTTTGGGTTTATACAGTTGTAATTGGGTTGATTGATAATACTCAACTTACACATCAATTTAGTGCAATGCGGTCGTCGTCAATATATTTACCCAACTTTGGAGTTGGGGTTGAATGCACAGGGAATAATGTTAGTGGCGATTAAACTAATTTGGAACTATAGCTACAAGTTAAATTCAAACAAATGATACAAAAAGATAAAATGAGGCTTTTTTAGATTAACAAGTAATTGTTGGTCACTTTAGTTCTAGTGTTTGTAAATCAAGAATTTATGAAATAACTAGAATTATGTTCACTAAGGCTTCTGGTACATGACAGATGCTAAAAGTGGTTCAAGATTCTCACGGTGGGTAGAATGACAAGCTATCTTTATTGATGTTATGCTTAAATGTCTTTCGACCTACTTAAGCATTTAATTCCCTAGTCCTCTTGGACTTAGGGAATTTCTATTTACTGCCCAGATTTTACCTCAAGTTAACCAACCTTGTTACAACGCTGATTATTAAACGAAGTATTTCCGAGTCCCTGTTGATAATTCACTTCCTACTATATTTGATTTCCTTCTCAAGCAAATCAAAACAGGTGTGTCTACTGTTTGCTACCAACAGACGTTAATTAAAACTTCAGAATTATCAAAAAATCCTACCACCTTTTGAATCTTGAATACTTAGCACCTCATCAAGACCTAACCCTAGATCCCATAACTCAGGTTAATGGAGTTTAGCCACTCATGATGTAATGAACGAAACACATAATTGAATTCATCATTTGAAAGATAAACTTACAGAGATGAATAATAACTAGTGAATCACAGATTAGATCATAAGGGAAAAAAATCCCAAAATACTGATAATAATCTCTCCCAAGTATTTGCTTTTTCAAGCCAAGAAACTCCAGAGAGAAAATATCAAAATACGTCTCTTAAAACTCAAGTGTCAACCCCCAGAAAAACCCTAAACAATGCTTTTTATAGTTAATCCTAAATAAGGAAATAAAATCACAATGTTCAGAAAATCCTTCAGAATAGGTGATGGCATTTGTGACGGCGTGTCAGGGTCCTGACAACTTATCTGGAATGTCGTCAGGCCCTCCAGCATTCTTGAAATCTTCTGCTTTAACTGACAACAAAGCTTGACGACTTATTAGATACGTGACGACACGTATCTTCATTGAAAATTTTATTCTCTGCCTACACTTGATGGAAACTCTAACGCCTTATCACAGTTGTGACGACACGTCAGAAATTTCATCACAGTTTAACTTTAATCCTTCTAACACTGCAACACCTGACGTGATTTTTGATAACTTTTCACAGGGCTGACGACTTATCAGGAATGTCATCAGCCACACTTCCAGTTCTTTTGCATCAGTTTTCAGCTCTTTTGCTTCCATTTCTTTAAATTTCCCTCGCATCATCAATCTACTACATATCAAAGTAAAATAATTGAAAACGACAAAAGTTGCTTAAGACTTTGCAATTATTCTCGCCTTAAATGTGTTAGCGTCTGATCACTCATCAACACCCTCAACTTAAAACAATTGCTTATCCTCAAAAAACTAAAACACAACACTACGATGCTTAACCAAGAGACACATGAGATACCTATGACAGTTGATCATCAATTTTAGTTCAAAACACATTACTCTCTCTATTTTCAATCTCTTTAAACCCAGCTGTGTATATCCATGAAGATCAACAATGTGACAGAAAGGAATCAAGATATGGCATCAACTTAGCAACAATAACTATGCATATGTACAAATTACACTACCCAAACAAGTTAGCAACTAGCAACGTAGCCAGTGTGCCCTCACTATAAATAAGTCCTACGTCACTTATATCAGACATTACATATGTAAGCATGGGGACAATCACCAGACACTCGTTCTCAGAATGAAGTTCCAATCAATGTATGCCGAATACCATAGGCTTGCCCTTATTTTCATTACAAAGACTTTCAAACAGGTCAGCTAGGATCATTATAGGTCTTCTCTTAGGCTTGTAATATAGGCTAGGGGCTGGTATGATACTCGATGATATTTAAAGTGACTAAGCCTCCTGGACACTACACTATCTTTTGGGGTTTCACTCATTAGCCTTTTTCTATTCTTCTCTTTTCTTTATCACACTTATTCAGGAAGGGTGCATTTTTTTCTACAATCACTTTTTTTTCACAACTTTTCTTTTCTTTCTTTTTTCCACCGCACTCAAATTTTTATTCTTTTCTTTTACTCTACCTTTCTTCATACTCATTTTACATCACGCACCCCTATGATAGTCACCCTCAACTTAGGCCATTTGCCTAAGTCAAGGTGCACAGTGTCCAAGGAGGACCAGGGCCAAAACAGGTTTATTATGATATAAACTGGAAAAGTGACAAGTGTCATAAAAAAAATAGGCTATCAGGCTCAAAGCAGGGATCAAGGGATATTCTACATATAGGGAAGGTAATTTAGGCTAAAAGTGAGCTAATATCAAAACGGCCTATGATCCTTTCCTAACCCCTATCCTTCAACCAAGGTAAGAATAACCAAGCAAGTTCTGGATTTCAACATACAATGGAAAATAGGTAGTATCTCACACACAAATAGCACAAAGGTACATCATAAGCTACTACCCATTCGGTTCATGCAATTGCTTAGAAATGGTTATCATGTTACTAGAACTAATGCCATAACAAGATGCACAATGGTCACACATAAATGCATATCACACCGTTATAAAATAGACCTTTGGAGAGGTGTTCAAAAATTAACAAAAATATGTCAACTACCTTAGATACTTATTTTTCTCCCAGTTAACCACAACACATCACAAAATAAAAGACAATACACCTAAACATGCTGGCTTTACTAGAAACAAGACTCCGGGAAAAAGAGACAGGACAACAAAAACCCCAAGAGGGCATCAACACCCACAAGTAGCTCCACCCTCAACTTAAAACCATGCAATGTCCCCAATGTGTCAAACTAAAACAAGAGAGTTAGAAACATACCTGTGGAACCATGGGTGCAAAAATCTGATGTCAATCACATAGTATGAATACAAACAACAAAATACCTTGGGTTGCCTCCCAAGAAGTGCCTAATTTAGTGTCGCGGAATGACTCAGTTATCTTGACTACTCAGAATTCATCAAGATATCTTGTTGATAATTATTTATGTCTCCACTTGGAGGATTTGAAACGTCGACCCAACTTTTGATCAATACATCTTCGAGGCGCATTGGGCAAACGTACAGATACAATGACATTTTCTTTATCTCTCCACTTTGATGACTTGAATCTTTTACCCAACTTCAAATCAAATTTCTGGATAGGCTCATTGGGTATTGACGATATTATCCATAATCCACTTGATGCACATTGAATTTTGCCTTTACTAACCTACAAGTGGGGGGTTTTATTTTGCTCTTTTTGAATTCCAAACTCCAAAATATAAGGATTATGTTTCTCATCCTTAAAACACCTTAGTTACTTGGGTAGGTGGACTTCTATCTCATCCACCAAGCACAATGTTGAAAAATGGTTCGAATGCGGTCTTCTTCTTCATTTTAGAGTTGCATCCTTCTGGGCATTCTCACCCCGAATTGGGCTAGAGTCGTTAGAAGAGATTTGCTTGGTTTATTCTTTTACCTCTAGCACCATTTCCTCAATCTTGGCATCATCCCTCATGGTTGGTTTGGTTGGTTGGAAAATTATCGAGGGTTGCTCAACATCAAGCACAACATCGATATAGGATTCTTGTTCCTCTTCTTCACACTCGTCCATTATGTTAAATAATTCCACAGACAAGATATCATCTAAACATAATGTGGAAAAGTGCTTTGAATGCTTGACCTCTATATCCATATCCTCTGTCATTCTTCTTTTCTCGTTATTTTCCCTTATTTTTTGATGTATATCACGTATGATATCATTCATTATGTCCACACAATCCACCACTAGTTGAAGCATAGCTTTAATACCACACTTTTCAGTGCTGCGTTCTTCCTGTTCTTAACCATAAGACCTATCAAAATCACAAGAAGAACTAGAATTTGGGTTAGCATACTGGGGGGGAGGAGCATTTGGGCAATCACTCCAATGCCCATCTTGACCACCACATAAAGAACGATCATACTCCCAGTAGGATGAAGATGGTGCACACATCTCTCTCCGGGAAGCATATCTACAATCTTGCTAAAAGTGAAGTCCATCACAATATAGACATGGATCATCAAGATACGATTTCCAACCACCAAGCAAATGTTATTCCAAGACGCCATAGTAATAAGTAAACTAAAATAAAAATTTACCTAACACTAGAATAAAATAAAATTAAAAACAAATATTTACAAGTTTAAATTCAAGTAAGTAGGCTAAAATTATAAACTAACTCAATACGCCAAATTGTTCCCCAACAACGGTGCCATTTATGATAACGCTCAAATTACACGTCAATTTAGTGCAAGGCGGTTGTCATCACTATATTTACCCAACTTTGGAGTCGGGGTCGAATCCACAGGGAACAATGTGAGTGACGATTAAACTAATTTGAAACCATTGCTACAAGTTAAATTCAAACAACTGATACGAAAAGATAAAATGGATTTTTTTTTAGATTAACATGTAATTGTTGGTCACTTTAGTTCCAGTGTTTGTAAATCAAGAGTTTATGAAATAACCAGAATTATGTTCACAAGGGCTTTCGGTACATGACAGATGATAAAGTGATTCAAGATTCTCATGGTGGGTAGGATAACAAGCTATCTTTATCGATGTTATGCTTAAATGTCTCTTGACCTACTTAAGATTTTAATTTCCTAATCCTTTTGGACTTAGGGAATTTCTATTTACTGCCCAGATTTTACCTCAAGTTAACCAACCTTGTTACAACGCTGATTATTAAACGAAGTATTTTTGAGTTCTTGTTGATAATTCACTTCCTACTATATTTGATTTTTTTCTCAAGAAAATCAAAATAGGTGTGTCTACTGTTTGCTACCAACAGACGTTAATTAAAACTTCAGAATTATCAAAAAATCCTACCACCTTTTGAATCTTGAATACTTAGCACCTTATCAAGACCTAACCCTAGATCCCATAACTAAGGTTAATGGAGTTTAGCCACTCATGATGTAACGAACGAAACACATAATTGAATTCATCATTTGAAAGATAAACTTACAGAGATGAATAATAACTAGTGAATCACAGATTAGATCACAAAGGAAAAAAATCCCAAAATACTGATAATAATCTATCCCAAGTATTTGTTTTTTCAAGCCAAGAAACTCCGGAGAGAAAATATCAAAATACGTCTCTTAAAACTCAAGTGCCAACCCCCCAAAAAACCCTAAACAATGCTTTTTATAGTTAATCCTGAATAAGGAAATAAATTCACAATGTTCAAAAAATCCTTCAGAATAGGTGACGACATTTGTGACGGCGTGTCAGGGTCCAAACGACTTCTCAGGAATGTCATCAGGACCTCCAACATTCTTGGCATCTTCTGCTTTAACTAACAATAAAGTTTGACGACTTATCAGATACGTGATGACATATCAAAAATGTCGTCACTTCTTCATTCAAAATTTGATTCTTTGCCTACACTTGACGGCAACTCTGATACCTTATCACAGTTGTGACGACACGTCAGAAATGTCGTCATAGTTTTACTTTAATCTTTCTAACACTGCAACACCTGACATGATTTCTGATAACTTATCACAGGGATAACGACTTAACAGGAATGTCGTCAGCCACACTTCCAGTTCTTTTGCATTAGTTTTCAGCTCTTTTGCTTTCATTTCCTTAAATTTCCCTCGCATCATGACTTTTACTGCAATATCAAAGTAAAATAATCAAAAACGATAAAAGTTGCTTAAGACTTTACAATTATTCTCATTTAAAAGCCTTAAATGTGTTAGCGTATGCTCACATATCATTGATACGTGGCAAGATTTATGGGCTTTTCTTGATATTTAGTGATAGTTTGCTTACCACATTTTTTGGCACTACAAGACATTATGAAATTATTGTTGTGGATGATTTCAAGATGATCATTCATATGTTATCTTGTCATATTGATTCCACACCCAGTAATCAAAGTATTTTGAATCAATTTTCCTTTAATCCCTGAGAAACTTGTTTATTGTAACCCCTGGCAGATACCTCCAAATTCTACAATTTTGACTTAGGCCATATGTACATGCTTTATTACCAGTGAAGGACATATTTCAACATTGGGTTCCAGAAATTAGTTGTGAGTTCATGGCTACAAGATCAAGTGCCGCTAGACTGTCTGTGTTGCCTCAAAGGAATGGTTGTTTTATGTGACATGTGGACTCCATATTTGGTGTTGTAGGTCATCCATCTTTTGTTACAATAAAATTTCAGCTTTACATTACCATTCGGAGCTCACTCCTTGTTAAGACGTAAAAGTACGGACAAATAAATGAAATGACCCGAGTCAATTCATGGCTTGGATGTACCTTAGGCTTACACATTTGCAATTGATTTGATATTGGACAGGTTCTAGGGATTTTCTTGATGGGGTAGAGTTGGGTATGTCTTCATTCCTACATGTGCTAATTATTTATTCTGATGGACTGATTAATAAACTCAATGCCGACTTCTTCTCTTATGGTTTTGAGAAGAAAAATAATGGAGCTATTATATTTTTTGACCCTGGAGGTACTATCTTGGATGTGATTGATATCAATTATATAACGCCTATTAAGTTCAAGTTGTCATTACTATGCACTATTGCTCGGTTACGCCTACTAACTTGTGATACATTAGAGGTTCTCGCCTTGTTTTTTCGATCATATCAGTTGTTTGGCTACAACTATTACAGTCTATATCCAAAAGGAAGAAAGAAAGTATCAATTTGTAGTCTAATTAAGAGGAATGAACTTCTTGTGTTACTCTTGCCGCATTTAAACACTTATAGTGTGCTTCTTCTCAGGACTTTTCCTTTGAGGATAGTTAAACTAAATGGAAACGTGATTGGTACACTTGTGAATGTGAAAGCATTACATTTTTTATATGATGTATTCAGATATGTAGTGATTGTCCAGGTGTGGTTTTCGCTAATTTTGAGTGTTGTGGTAGATAAAGATCAAATGAGATGTGAAATGTCTACTTTTTAATGGATTCGAAGGTTCATTTACAACTGTTTGCATACCAAAAATATCAAGTTGAGTCATTCTGAGGAAATAACTAATTACAACTTATAAGGACTGTTGAGTGACAACAAAGCAAATGGACATATTTTTGCGATAAATTATTTGGCTTAGTGGACATTGCCTATTATACTAAAGCTTACTTAAGAAAATTTCCGCGAAAGAGTGATTAAGTATGTGATAGTCATGTTTCTTAATCTAAATTGCTATTCTAGAAGGATCTTCTTATGTAAACACATTCATGGGCTTTTGTATTTTGGGAGAGGAAAATTGTAATCTCCTCCTGTCTCAAAACTTCAATTCAAAAAAAAGGGTATACAGTTGCATCTCTACAGTTTGAAGTTGCTTCAGTTGTTTTATACTGGCTAGCACTTTATCTAAAGGCACGGTCTTCACTTCTTTCATCTGTAATTTTCCACGATAATATGCAGCTCTGGATTGCTTCAATTGAGCAACTCATTCACCAGCAAGTTGGTTATTGGCATTGGTATTTTATGGTGCTCTATACTCCCTACGACACAAACCAAATTCTCAACTGCTAGTCAAGTATTCAACAATGACCTTGAGGACAAGGTCGAATTTAAGCGGGAAGGATTGTCATGACCTGTATTAGTGGTCATGTGAGAGAAATACTTTAGGGTCACATTATAGGCATGAACAATCTACTTCAATAGAAACACAGTGAACTATTGCGAAGTGAAAAAGGAATCATTTTGGTAAAATTCCAACAATCTTTTCCTCTCATTCTCTCATTTCTCTCTCTTCTTCCTAACTACTTCTTCGTCCTCCTCTCAACTAATTCTATCCTTAATTGCCATTAACAGGTTATGATTGGATCTTCCATGGCGACTTATCTCTCGTAGTGTCCAATTCAGTTTATCAATTGTAATAGCTAGTTTGTATTAAATTTGGATTAGTAATAAAAATTTTGCTTTTACGATTCCAATTTCCCTTTCATTATCGAAGTACATAACAAATTATGATTTTTGTAATTAAATTAAAAAATCTAAATTAAAATTTTTGTATCAAAACCAACTTTCCACTCTCTAGTTAGAAGTGTAGACAGGACAAATTTGGAGTCGAACCAAAGGAGAGTTGATCTTCAACAACTCTCTCCTCTCAGAGGTTAGAGCAACTCCAATCACCCTCAAAATCACTCTCTAAACTATATATTTGATAGAAAAAAATAAAGATAACCATCTCTAACCATCCTCTAAACTTTATACTTGGAGAGATGAATAATGTTTTTCAAATTTGGAGATGCACTATTCACCCCCTCTATTTTACTTTTTTTAATAATAGTAATAATAATAATAATAATAATAATAATTATTATTATTATTATTATATACAACATTTTTAATTTGATATATTATAAACTATATAAGACCATTAATTAAGTCTCTAATATTTATAATTATTTTCTAATGTAATATCTTGTTATATTAGTTTTAAATTTTATTAAATTAATTTACTTATATAATATCTTTATTTAAGATATAAGTTAGTTCTATTATAATTATAGTTATATAATAAAAATAACCACCACAAAAATGAAAAGTTCAAGTTTAAAATGAGATATTAAATTAGTAATGAATCTGAACTTTATAAGGTGATTATATATGTAAAAAATGAAGGAATTTATTTTATGAAATGAGAAAATATAAATAAAATAAAAGTAATAATATAACTTAAAAAATAAAGAAAAATATTTTTTAAAATATAAAATAAAATTGTGATTGGAGATTATCTAAATATAAAAATTATCTATACTCAAAAATAAAACTATAAATTGTAATTGGAGATGATCTAATTCTCCTTGTTAATAAGCCACACTTTCAGCAGCTTTCCGTAGTGTTGCTTGCCTTTATTCTTTTCCATTTTCATTGGCTGCTTGTTTTATACAATTTCATCTTGGATTTCACAATTTTCTCTTTAAACATTGAACTGCCAAAGGTTAGTAATGTCTTTTCCATGTCAAGCAGATATATATATATATGTCCAAACATCCATTGCTGGAACACAACTATTTTTGAGGCTTCTTATACTCCCACTCTCAAATTTCTTCATCTTTGCTTTGAACTTTTTAGCCAAATCAGATGCACTCGACTTCTTTGCCATCCTACCCTCAATTGGTTAGTCCTTGATTTATACTAACTTTTTGGTTGTTGTTACATGTTTTTTAATTTTTTGGTTAAATTTTATGTTGTGTTGTGACTTCTGCGCTCATAATTTGGTTGATTTTTAATTTTATGCTACTTTTGCTTTTTTCAATTTTGGGGGTTAAGAAATTAAGGAATTCAGGTTACAGGTGAGGTGCTTGCTCAAGGTTTAGTTTGAACGGTTTTTTATATTTGAACCTCCAAATCTTGATGAGATTATCCTTATTGCTCTGTACCTTTTATTAGATTTACTAATTGTATGAAATGACAGAAGTTGTAATTACCTGGGTAAATCTGTGTAAATTATTCTTTTGTAAACTGAGTGTACTATAAAGATATAACTTTGACAATCGTGCCGCAGCTTTATACCTCTCCTTGTTGGGACCGCGTGTAACTTCACCCAAACTCCGCACTAGTATGATATTGTCTGCTTTGGGCCAAGCCCTCACAGATTTATTTTTGGGCACCTCCCAAAAGGCCTCATACTAATGGAGTTGGGTGAGACTTAAAATTTGGACATGCTTCCTCTATTTCTCTGGTGTGTGATTGCTTTGCTTCCCAACAATGATATCAGTTGTTGAAAATAAACCCCGCCATAATAATAATATTGTGGTAATAAAAAGCAATAATTATGACAACAATAATACGATTAATCAACAATAACAATAAGAGCGATAATGACACGAAGATTTTAGATTTTTACATGAAAACCCTTCTAAATAAGGGAAAAAATCACAGACCAAGAGGAGAAACTGATATTACTATAGTAAGAAATTTTATACCGCAGTTACAAATATACAATATTCAAGGTGACTGCCAGACACTCAAAAGAAATAACCCTCTTTTGACTCCCACCTTACTAAAAATACCGCTCACTCTAATTTTTTCTTCACAGATTATTTTTTATCATAGTATGTGGAATACTCTGCTCTCTATTATTTTTCTCTCATTTTCTTGGTGTTCTAAAAAGAGGTGGAGCTTCCTATATTTATAGGCAGAAAACAAACCTACGTTGATGTCAACATCAACACACTACTCTGCCAACCAAATTTGACAAGAAAACAAATTGCATGTGTAATGTTGGACTAGCCAACAAAATTTGACAAAGAAAAATTTTTTGCATGTGAATGGGGATGGACCCCACAAATCTCCCCCTCCAGTTCCATCATCAGAGGGAGGTATCTTCTTCTTCTCATTGAGAGCTCATGCCGACAAGTTCTTTGCACAGTTCAAACTTGGCTTTTGGCATCACCTTTGTTAGCATATCTGCAGGATTTTCACTCGTGTGAATTTTCTTGACATGGAACGATTCGTTCTCCACTTGTTCACGAATCCAATGGTATCTCATTTCAATGTGTTTTGTTATTGAATGGTACTTGGAGTTCTTTTTCAAATCTACTGCACTTTGATTGTCACAATAGACAACATACTCTATTTGATACAATCCAAGTTCTTGAAGAAATCATTTGAGCCATATCATTTCCTTACCAGCTTCAGTAGCTGTAATATAATCAGCTTCAGTTGTAGATAGTGTGATGCAGTTTTGCAACTTCGACTGCCACCCGAAAATGTAAACAAAAATCTAGTAGTATATTTTCTATTATTAAGTTCACCCACTATATCAACATCTGTATAGCCTTTCAAGATTGGATCATATCCTCCAAAGCATGAACAGTCTCCTGAGGTTCCTAATAGGTACCTCAATATCCATTTGACTGCTTCTCGGTGCTTCTTTCCTGAATTTTCAAGAAACCTGCTGACAACACCAACTGCGTGAGCAATATCGGGTCTGTTACACACCATTGCATACATTAAACTCCTGACTGCTAAAGAATAAGGAACGCTAGCCATATTTCCATTCTCTTCCTTCGACGCTCGTTTTCCTGCAAGAAGCCTACACTCAAGTTCTTCTTTACATTGTCGCGACCCAATGGTCCGCTTGGTGCTAGCCTGGTTCTTGCCCTGCATATCACACCCTCAACTGCAAGCTTCGCTTGCCCATGCTGTAGGCTTCACTTTCCACTTATCCTACATTGATCTCTTCTGTAGGGACTCTACTACCACTTCTCGCAACCCATTGGATGGCTAGGTTTGTGGTGGACTTAAGTCATATCCGCACCATACTCCTCACGGTCTTTATCTCGTCTGGGAATCTGTTTCCACCCTAGCGATCCTTTGCCACTGGCAGATAACTTTATTCCCTCTTGGACTTTCTGGCTCCCCCTCATCATTAACGAAGACATACTCTGAGGAAGGGTATTTGGATGACTCTACCCTTTGCCTTTCTGATCTCCTCAAAGATTGAGATTGTTGTTGTTCTTCTTGAGTAGGGTACTCCACCTGCTCAGCATAATCATCAGGTTGCTTCCCCTGCTCGGAAACCTCATCGGTTGTACTTTCTGCACTTCTAGGATGATCAGAAGTAGAAAGAATGATGCTAACACTAGGGACTACACCATTCTGTTTCTTGACCTTCTCTAATATATTATCAGCAATTCTGACTTCACTTTTTTGAAAGACTACATCTCTGTTTCTGATGACCTTCTTCTTTATAGGATCCCACAATCTGTACCCAAATTCTTCATCTCCATATCCGATGAATATGCAGGGAATTGATTTATCATGTAGTTTTGTTCTCTGCTCTTTCAGTACATGTGTAAAAGCTCTGTAACCAAACACCTTTATATGAGAGTAGGACACCTCTTTATTGGTCCAAACTCTCTCGGGGATGTCAAACTCCAATGGAACTGATGGACTACGATTGATCAGGTAGAAGGCCATCTGAACTGCTTCACCCCAGAATGACTTAGGCAGTTTAGCCATTCTGAGCATGCTTCTCACCTTCTCAATAATGGTGTGATTTATCCGCTCAGCTACACCATTGTGTTATGGGGTTCCAGGAACTGTCTTCTCATGCATGATTCCGTGACTTGAACAATACTCTTTAAATTTTCTTAGAGTGTACTCACCTTCATTGTCAGTACGAAGACGCTTTAGCTTTTGACCCGTCTCCCTTTCCACAAGAGCATGAAACTTCTGAAGTACTTGAAATACCTGATCTTTGGTTTTTAAGATATATACCCATAATTTTCGTGAAGCATCATCAATAAAAGTAACAAAATATTTGTTACCGCCCATCGATTCTTCCTCTATCGGACCACAAACATCAGAATATACAAGATCAAGTATATTCAATTTTCTTTCAAACGATATCTGAAATGAGACTCTATGCTGCTTACCAAATAAGCAGTAGTCATATGATTTTTCCGTCGTTCCTTTGGCAAAAGAGATGAATGATTTCTTAGAGAGAATCTAAGAAAATCCTCCCCTCAAACCAAGACCACACTACTTTTGACCTCCCCTTTAGCGATAATGCATTTGATCTGGCTAACCATTTTGGACTGCCACTATTAACCAGTGGGACACGCCGCTTGACCACCACCTATCAAGAAGACTTTCGACACAAGGTATCAACCGTAGATCTCCAACTACTAGGTCACTTCACATGATTTACCAGACATTTTGTACCACCATTATCACCCAACGGGACACGCCGCCTGACCACCACTCGGCAGAAAGACTTTCGACACAAGGTATCAACTGTAGATCTCCAGCTACTAGGTCACTTCACATGATCTACCAAACATCTTGTGCCGCCATATCACCCAACGGGACACGTCGCCTGACCACCACTCGCCAGGAAGACTTTTGACACAAGGCACCACCTGTAGATCTCCAGTCTTGTTGTCACACCGGGGACTTCTCACAAAATGCAGTCCACTACTTCGACACACCTGAAACCTGGGCTTTGATACCACTTGTTGGGATCGCGTGTAACTTCACCCAAACTTCACACTAGTATGATATTGTCCGCTTTGGGCCAAGCCCTCACAGATTTGATTTTGGGCACCTCCCAAAAGGCCTCATACTAATGGAGTTAGGTGAGACTTTAAATATTGGACATACTTCCTCTATTTCCCCGGTGTGGAATTGCTTTGCTTCCCAACAATGATACTAGTTGTTAGAAATAAACTCTGCCACGATAATAATATTGCGGTAATAAAAAGCAATAATTATGACAACAATAGTACGGTTAATCAACAAGAACAATAAGAGCGATAATGACAGCAAGATTTTTATGTGGAAATCCTTCTAAATAAGGAAAAAAACTTTCGACCAAGAGGAGCAATTGATATTACTAAGGAATTTTACACCATAGTCACAAATACAATATTCAAGGTGACTACCACACACTCAAAAGAAATAACCCTCTTTTGACTCCCACCTTACTAAAAATACTGCTCACTCTAATTGTTCCTTCACAGACTATTTTTTATCACAGTCTGTGGAATACTCTGCTATCTATTTTTTTCTCTCATTTTCTTGGTGTTCTGAAGAGAGGTGGAGCTGCCTCTATTTATAGGCAGAAAACAAACCTACGTTGAGGTCAACATCAACAAACTACTCTGCCAACTAAATTTAACAAGAAAATAAATTACATGCAGTAATGTTGGACTAGCCAACAAAATTTGACAAAGAAAAAATTTCTACATGTGAATGGGGCTGGACCCCACACTCCTCGACAATTAGGATAACTGAAAAGTTTGGATTTTCTTGTTTAACCTAAACCTACCAACGCTACATATTGAAAGAGAAGTATATTTGTTCATTGGAAAATTCGATGAACAAAACTGAGGAAAAAATATATATATTTGTTTATTTTTGGTGGATTGAATGGCGAATTAGATTTAAAGTGTATATTTTAAAATGATGAGTCATTTAATGTTGATTTGAGTTTTCAGGTTAAAAGAAGGATACATGTGAAAAGATTCTTTAACATAAACTACAGTAACGTATGAGAGCATTCATAATTTCAGAACAGAGAAAGTTCCAAATACAGGAGTGCAAGGAAGGAAATATTTTCTGTTGGTACTTTAGAATATCCTGAGAAAGGATAACTATGAAAATTAGAACTCATGAACAAACAAACAGCTTACAACTTTATAGTAATACAAAAAAAATTTAATTAAATATGATTAAAATAGGTAGCCTTCATAGTTGTTTCTTCCTGCAGAGGGTTAAATTTTCAAAATATATCTTAGCCACTTATTCAAATCAGTGTAGAGCTACTGTATTTTTGTGACTATATCATAAAATCTCATATATTACTTTCAATTCCCCATTTATAGTAAGCACAAAATGTTTGCCAGTACAATATAGTATATATTAACACAAATACACTTTAAGTTCAACATATATTTTAGCATACATGATGCTATGTTAGACAGAGTTATTCACTTTCTCATCTAAAAGGTAACTGAATACATGAACTTCTTCGATATTTTGGGTGGAAAAATCAATCTAATGCTAAAATTGTTCCTTTGTTTGTAGCTTTTGCTTATCATATTTCCTGTGATAATTATTGGTTTTAACTATTTGTAAGGTCTGATCGCATCTCACGTTAATGGATGTTCAACGAGACAATAAACCCCCTCATTTGGTAATGAAAACTGCCGCTAAGAATGCTAGACATCGTGACATGTATAATCAAAAGACAGAGGCTGAAAAGAAAACTTTATTATCTCAATAACAAATTAAAGATCGAGAATTAACAAGTAACCTTATTCTGCAAAATAGTGTTCGTGAAAAAATCATACAGCCCTCGATATCATCTTATACCTCTGCAGTTGTCAATTCTATAACAAAAGTTACACCAACTATGGAACATTCTTGCTGTGTTCCACACAAACAAGTATGTCAACTCTTTCTTTGCTCTGAATAGTAAGTTTTACACTGTTAATGTTGGATACACTCATGTTTGGCACAGTAAATGAGTGCACATCTTTTTGCTCATTATGTGTTCCAGAAAAGGGAACAAATGATGTTCAATACACCATTCTGTTTGGAAAAAAGAAGTACAAGAGCTTCTATTTTCTATATATTGAGGTTAACAACAGTCTACAACAATACACTATTAAATTACACGTTTGAATCAGGTGAAACTTCGGGTACATCAACTGCAAAATCCACTCCACCATATGAGACAACTCTAACAAAAGGTTAGTCTGGTAGAAGGTTTATCTACTTATCAAATTTTAATTACTATTCAATTATCACAATTTCTTCGCTTATCGCATTTCCTTTCAAGAGATATTTCATATATCTATTATGCGCATGTATCTTAGGTACTATTTACACATACGTGTTTATATGTTATACCAATGCGTCTTTCTGTCCGCTTGAATAAATTTCCCCTCGTAATATTTTCTTACCACTGCTATGTTTGATACAGTTATGTCTTACGCAACAAATGAGTGCACAACTTTTTCCTCATTAATTGTTTCAAGAAAGGAAGCAAATGTAGTTCGTCCTATTTATGTGTTTGAAAGAGGCAAGTACAAAAAGGTTATTTTTTCCTTACTCACATTGAGCACTGTATATGTCAACACATAACTAAAATACGTATCCCATCTTTTACTCAGGCGAAACTTCAGGTACGCTAACTGATAAATGCATACCAGCATACGAACCAGCTCTGGCAGAAGGTTTGCTGCTTCTCACATCTCAATTACTGTTTAATTATCCCATTCTCTTTGATTATTGCATTCCTTTCTAAGAGATATTTCATATAAATATAATACGCAGGTCATGCAAAGTGTAAGAAGACGCTAAGGAACAATACTCAACTCTGCTCTGATTATGTTATACTAAAAAAGGTTCCCGACTGTAAGTTTTGCTTTGCAAAAAGATTTCAATATGAATCTCCCAGTTTTTGTTGTTCCGCTGGTACGGGTAAGTTACGTTCACATCGAATGCCAACAAGGTTATGGAATTTATATTTGAGTAATACTGTAGAGTCCATACTTCTGAACATACATTAAAACATATACAATTTGTTTGCATTTACATCTCTTAGTGTGAAATATGATAACGATTTAGCAAAAATAAATCATGGTATCTACACCTTCAGAGTTCAGGGGCAGATGTATCACATGATAAATGATTTATATCGTGTAGATGAAAAACCAAGAAATTTGGTGCTATACTTTTACGACAATAACAATGAGATACAAAATAGAATGGGTTGCTCTAATAAGATAAATGAGTTATTAGTATAGAAATTATTCGATATTCTAAAAAGTAATCCATACTCAATATTTCTCTGATCTTTTATAGATGTTTCGAACCTATAGAACTTTCATGTAGCATTGAAATGCGACTCTGGATTGGATCAAAGAATATATAATTTGCCTAATGCTACTGAGATTGCAACAATATGGATTGATGAAAATGACAGTCATAGTATCTTTGCACCCCATGTTTAAATTTATACTCACAATGATAGAACCCAAAGAGTCAACTACTATTTCGGCTGCTATGATCCTTTACAATATTCGTTGTTTCCATTCGGGCAAGGCGGGAGGCACTGCGGTATTAAAAAATTCTACCAGCCAAAACAACTTTCTGAAAGTTGTATTTTATCAAAATTTGAACAATTACCGAGTATAAAAAACATTACCTTTGTTGATGGATATCTTAATATGGAAGCTCAAACTTTACAGAATGGAACAAGAAAAAGAGATTCAGTTTTAGTGCGTGAATATTATTGTTACAAATTTCAACTATGAAATGATAATGAAGATGAAATTCTACATATAGGAAGGTTATTTCAACAGTAATCTGTTGGTGCATACATAAAGATGGAAACTCAAAGACTATATTTTAGTTTTTTCAATCAAGATTTGTTTAGAATGGATATGTTACAAGGACTTCTTGACATCTTAAGAGTCGATAAACAAGATGCTTCTATCATAGGAAGAAAAATATTTTTGCCAAATGCTTTTATAGGCGGCCCTAGAGATATACATCAATGTTATATGAATCCTATTGCGTTGATCCAACATTTTTAGAAAACCTGATCTATTCGTAACTATGACATGCAATCCATCTTGTCCCAAAATAAAAGAACATCTCACATCAACTGATGAAGCACAAAACAGGCTTGACTTGATAAGCCGAGTATTTAGGGCAAAAATCGAAGAACTCAAAACAAATATAGTAAAATGAAATATCTTCGAAAGAGTTCTTGCTTTTATGTCTACTATTGAATTTAAAAAATGAGCTTTACCTTATGCTCATTTTCTTATTATGCTAAGTAACGATTATAAATTGTTGACATGATGTACATCAAAGTGACGCTACTTCAAGAAAGCCTTTCACAAGAAGTCAAGCTTAGGACCTTCAAGCATTTCAAGCTTTATGGATGAAGATGAAGTCTTTGGAAGGATCCAATATGGATGACTTGAAGATATTTAATATTCTAAGTGTCTACCATTTAAATTAAATTGTAATTAAATGAAGGACAATTTGGCCCTTTACTTCTTTTAACCCTTAGCATAAATAGTTAGCTATTAGGGTTTGAACCATTAGTTTTTGAAGATTGGATATTTGTGCATCCTTGAGAGCTTGATAACTCTTTGTTGATTTTTAACACTTCCCTGGGATTTGCAAGTAAGTTTCTACCTTCTTGAGGATTTTAATAGATTAGGTGATTTTAATTTCCAATTGAGTGGTGTTTTGGTTAGTTTCACCATTACATCTTTAAATTGCCTGAATCTAATTGTGTCTATCTTTTTTTAACTTTTATCTTTAATATGTATCTTACTTCTATTTTCTTGTTTCACATCAAACTGGTATCAAGAGTTTGGATTAGATTTATTTTCACAAACCTAAGTCTTGGGTTTTGATATTTAAAAAAAATAAATTAAAAAAAAATCAAATTTGATTGAATGTTATTTGATATTATTCCTTGAGTTACATGTTGTTTTCTAGTTGAAAGTTTTTTTTTTAAAAAATATATAACAAAAAAATTGAAAGTCAAGTTGAAGAAGAAACTTGGCAATGGGTTTTGTTGATTTGGTGTTTGGTTGAAGAAATTGTTGGTTAGAAGTTGTTGGTGAAGTTGTGGGGAAGTTATATCTCAAATTTGAGCTTATTTGCTTGGGTATTGAAGAAGATGAATTTGAGAATTACAAAATAGTTTAATCTTTCAAACTTGTTTCTTCTTTTCTTGTTAATTCTATCTAGTTTGCTTTGAGTATTAATTCATAGTTAATGTTAAACTAGTTTGTATTCGTTTAATTTATTCGTGTCAATTTTTTTGATGCTTTTTTTCTTTCATTTCATTGTATGCTTATTTGTTTCATGTCTGTTAGTTATAATTGTTCGTTCTTGATTACATAAATCCACTTTATCCCGAAAAAGTAGTACTACTTGTGAATTATTTGACGGTGTTGACTTTCAATCTTGGGTTATTCAAGAGTGGTAACAAGCAAGAGTGAGGTGAGTTCATCTGAGGATGGCCTTAAAGTGATACACGAGTGTGAGTGACAAAAAAAGGGAAACATGATGTGAGTGAGTGGTGAAGAACTGTAACACCCCACATTTTTGGGCTAGAATTTAAATCGTTGTTCCTATGCGTACAGACTTAAACCCAATGATTTTATGTCTATATATGTGTGATGATCAATATTATAGTGTGAAAATGTCCTTTTATATCAGTCAAGGTCATAAAACTCTCCTAACTCAAAGATGAGTTAAGAACTCTTCCATTGGTTAAGTTTTAGTGAACATTTCAGCTTGGGTCAAATTTCAATGATCATTACTCCTTGTACATAATGAGTTATGTATCCCACCTTATATAAAATGAAAGCTCTTTGAATCTTCTTTCCAATGAATTTGGTTTCACCTTAATCTGATATCGGAGTGAAAAGTTATACCAATTTTACTCCAGCCTGTCAGCCTGTCACCAAAGTGACGACCTGAGCAGACGGGCCGTCACCTATGTGACGACTTATCAGCCCAAGTCGTCAGCCTTAGGAAGAAAACATCAATTCCAGCCCAAAAGTGATGACCTAGGTGATGAGCCATTACCTAAGTGATGGGCCTTCAACCTTGGTCGTCAATTGAAGTTTTCTGCAATTTTTTTTGTTTCCATAAGGGTATTTTGGTATTTTCCTCACCTCAAACCCCACCCCCATGACTTAAATCAAGTATTAAACCCTATTAACCAATAAAATATCAGTTTCTTATCACTTATAATCCTCCTCACTCTTAAGAACAAGAAAATTAGGGTTTCCCTCTCAAGATCATCTCCCAAGAACAAGATTCAAGCCCTTCTATAAGAAAACCAAGAAATTATAATTCCCAATCCAAGAACGTTCAAGAAGAGTCAATTCAATTTCAATATCAAAGCTTTAAGGTATATTAGATGTTCATTCATGGGCCCTTTTTACCCATGGAGTCCAAGAATCCATCTTTTATGTTTTAAATCATGAAATTACATGTTTATAATGATTTATCTCCATGAAGCTTTTATGAATCTTGATTATACATGATGTTTACAATCTATTTTCATTGAAAGCAGCTCTTATTACATATTTTATGAATTATGTCCATGAACTTACATGAATTTTGAATCTTTATCATGTTTTCATGAAATTGTTGTTGATATTAAACCTTACATGTTTGAATAGTGTTGTTGTTGAATTTAAACCCTAATTGGTTATCTTAGAAGTGAAATCATACTATTACTACAACTTTTAACACTATTCCCATGCTAAGCTTAAACCATGCATTGCAAGTGTTTGATAAAATGCCTAGATGAAAGGATTTTGAACAATGACTAGTTAATATGTCCCTAAAGCTTTAGTATATTTTAAATATCGTGGTTTCCATATCATGTTCATGAGATATTAGAATAAATCCTTGGTTTATGATTTTATCATATGATCGTGCTATCTCATCATGTCTAGAAATATCCTCATGTTAAATTCTTGTTCCCCATGTATTTGATGAAATGCTTAACTAAATAATTGTGAACAATAATTTCCTTCCATGGTTTCAAAGCTTTCAGGTGACCCTGTTGTTGTTGTTGTAATCGAGTCTCAGGGGCTATGAACACCCGAAAACTTAACTATTTACAGAATTTCAGTGGTCTTAGAATAGTTTCAGATAAACAATAAGTACTACCACTCAGTTAGTCATTATGATAAGTTACTCATTCAATTAAGCTTAGTCAGTTCAAAAATTAGTGTCAGATCAGTTGAGAGTAGGATTCAGCACCGAGTGAAACTAGGGATGACGGCATTCCTACCAGTTAGGGTTTGACCCTTAGTAGTAATTCCTATGTTACAGAACTACGTAGCCAGTGTAGGTTGATGACTTCCTGCCAGATAAGTATTGACACCTCTTAAGAGTTTTCCTGTCAGTGAGGGTTGAAAAAATATCTTTCTTCCAGTTAGGGTTAACTCACAACCATTGTTTGTATCCGTGGAAAGGTACTAGCACCCTTCCAACGGGGGTCACAGGTTGGACCCCAATCATCTCAAACTGGGGCTTGTCAGTTAGCTGATACCTTCCACAGTTTCAGTTTCAGTATATAGTATAGAACTCAATTTAGTTTACTTGACCATAGCATACAGTTTATCAGTTATTCAGTTATCAGATTTTAGTATTTCAGTTAGAGACTATATCAAAAATGTATTATATGCCTGGTCATGCATTCTCAGATTTTACAATTTTCACGCATTTATATTCAATATCCTCGTGCTAACCAGACATTCCCTACTTCATGCATGTTTATTAAGTTATTTCATATCATTCATCTAGTTATTACTTCAAGTTTAGTTATCCGATGCTATTCATTCAGCCATGTATCTCAGCCTTACCTCATTTAGCATACCAATACATTTGAAGTACTGAGCTCATACCCGTTTCTTATGCTATGATGTTTTATATCATAGATTCGGACCCTCAGGTTCCTAATCATACCTAGTTAGCTGTAACGCCCCAAATCTGATACCCAAAATGCTAGACGGTGCTAGCAATCCCGAAGGACCACAAGCTAACCCATGACTAATATATGTAACTGAGCACTGCATAATATATTGTATAAATGTGGAATAAAAAGGGTGAAAGGCCATAAGGTTCAAATATCTGATAAAACATAACATCTGGAAATACAGCATATCAATACCAAAACTGAAATAAACTGTCTGAACATGCTAGTCTGAATGCCTCTAAACTATCTGAAAACTGTGGAGTTGATGGGACATGTCCCCAACTAACTCCGTCTACTAAAATTGAAATAATAAAGTAATGAAATAATCATGCGATCCTCGAATGATGAGGAATCACTGCATATCTACTGTTGCTAGCTGAATCTGAAGCTAAGTGCGATCGGGAACTTGAGAGTCTGAACCTATGGTATAAAATACCATAGCACAAGAGAAAAGTATGTGTCAGTACGTCTGATGTACCGGTATGCAAAGTGAGGTAGGCTGAAAGCATGGGGTTTATATGCATGAACAATACTAACTGACTGAATAACATGAACATGAAAACACATACATAAATACGTAACTGTAAATGAGATCATGATAATACAGATTACTGAGTCTGAATACCGATAACATGAGTTTCGTATAACTGATATACTATTAACTGAGTGACTGTGTCTGACAGTCCTAATTTTGATGGAACTAGCTGAGTTTCATACTGGGCTGAATGACTGTATCTGACAGTCCTGAATCTGTAAAACTATCTGATCTTTATTACTAAGACTGAATTTGAAACTGAGACTGTGGGAGGTAATCATCTAATCGACATGCCCCAAATTAGAACTGGTGGGGTCCAACCTGTAACCCCAGCTGGAAGGGTGTCAGTATCGTGCCATGGGTAAAGACAAGCTATGAGTTAACCCTCTCTGACAGGGAGCTCTTCCATCTACCCTTCCCCGTAGAAAAACTCAAATGAGATGTAAAATCACTAGACTCGTAGGGGTTCATCTCAACCTACGTTGGCTACGTAGTTTTGGAATACAAGGATTACTTCTAAGGATCACACCCTCTATTGGCTAACAGGTGAGCCCTTATTCTTGGGTTCACTCGGTGCTAAATCCTGCTCCTAACTGAATAGGCACTGAACTGATTTCCTAGTTCATACTAGGCTTGACTGAGCTGTCACTAATAGTGTTACTGACTGAACTGGACTGATTTTACTAAGTTTCGTTGACTGACGAAATACTACTGAGATCTGATAACTGACTGAGATTACTGAGTACTGTGAAGGACTGGACTTATACTGAATTTACTGAGTTTTTCTGAGTCATGTGACTGACTGAATTCTAAGGATCATGGATTAACTGAGAGTATATTGAAAACTGACGTTGGCTCTAGGCACACAGCTAAATTGTCGGGTACAAGTACCCCCAGGACTTGATAGCATGAAACTAACAAGACATGACACTTCTTGAATACATGACCATAGTCAACAATCCATAGTAAAAATGTTGGGGATTTTCATGAACTATTTGTATGTCATAAGTTTACACATGAATAGGAATACATATAAACATGTCATAATTTCGTAAGTCTAATCTCGTGAGCATTCCACCGAACCATTACAATGCATAACAATAGCATAGAGGTCATTGTGAACATAAAGGTAAAGCATGGATTCATCAATTTGGTCGCAATTGAGTCATAATGCATAATTCTTATTCTTTTAGGCGTTTTAGCAAACACCTTGCATGCATAACTTGAGGCTTAGGCATGAACATTAAAATAATACATCATGGCAACATTTTTCACTTCAAATACAAGAATTCCAACCACATGCTAACATAATTTCATTGTATGTATTAAAGATTTAAACTTGGTAATCACACAATAATATAAACATGGATACGATTCAATTCATAACATGGAATTCCAAATTTATATTTTTGAAAGGGTTTCTTGAGCTTCATGGGTGAAAGGAACCCATGAATTAACACTTTACATACCTTAGATGGAAGTTTCTTGAAGATTAACAGTCGAATCTCCTGGATTAGAACCTTCAATTGAAAACCCTAGACATGCTCTTGAGGGAATTTGAGAGAAACAACTATATTTTTGGTGAAAACCTAGCTGAATCTCTTGTTATAGGCTTATATAGGGCTGGGAAATTGACCCTTTTACCATTAAAGACGCGGATATTTAATGACTAAAATTGGGCACCGACGCATTGAGCGATACAATGTGTTAATGGCACTGATGTGATACTCGACGCGTCGCGCCATGATTGCGCCAAGCCTTAGTACTTTTGGCTATAGCAACCTACAACAATGTTAACCAACGTGAGGCGATGTGGCGCACCAAGATCGCATTGGTCAACTATTTAGGACACCAAACGTGGTCTAAATGAGGTCCAAAAAAATATGAAACTTGTCCGGGAACACCTATTGACCTCCTTGATCATGAATTATCAAGAATACCGACCATTAAAGGACTTTTATGTCGTGAAATGAGATTTCCAAATTTCAAAGGCTAAGAATAAACTAAGTCTGGAAACTTAGCTAGAACTTTCTAAGTCCGGGACCCCCTTGACAAACTTAAAGGACTGAATTAAGCTTAGAAATTTTGCGGGGTCTTATATTATCCCAGCACACTAGTTGCAACAACAGTGGTGAGTCCTTATATTTTGAGGACCAGTTATGTTTATTTCAGTTTTTAGCTGACAGTCGAAGTTAGTTGGGGACTTGTCCCATCAATTCCTCAGTTATTCAGTTAAAGGCTTTTAGAATAGTACAAACAGTTAATTAGTTTTTAGTTGTTATTTTTAGTGCTTTTTTGCAGAGATTATCAAAATTATGACTTAAAAAATTATGGAAATTTTAGTTAAATTTTGCAAAATAAATCTTTTGTTATCAGTTTTATTTAGTTCTCACAGTAGGTACCAGCTCATGGGTTAACTTGTGGTCTTTTGGAACTGTAAGCACCATGTGGTGACCAGGGTGTATTTTTGGGTCGTTACAAACTTGGTATTAGAGCCTAAGGTTTTAAAGTATCCTAGGGAGTCTGAAAGCCACGTTGGAGTCTTGTACATGTGTGTAAAGCGCGCCACACTTATGGACAAGAGGCTACAAAACATTTTAGGAAAAGTTTCCCTTCTTTCAGTGTTCATGTCATGCGAAAGAGCATGAGCTCTATTTAAAATCTCTTCCTAACTCATCCTTTCTTTTATGTATAGAAAATACCTCCCAGAAATACTAATAAGAGAAGAATCGGAAACCAGCCAGCCCCTCCACCCATTCAAGAAGATCCCCTAAATGAGTATGTTTACTATGCAGAGTTCAGAGCTACATTCACTACTCTAGCTCACTCTGTAACAGCCCAAAATATGCGGTCAACGGCTGTTCAGGCCAATACTGCCACTGCCAGAATTTGAGACTTTACTCGAATGAATCCTCCTTCATTTTCGGGATCCAAATCTGAAGAAAATTCTGAAGAGGATCCACAAGAATTCCTAGACATGGTACAGAAGGTAACAAAAATTATGGGGGTGACGTCTAGTGAGAGTGCAGAGCTTGCTGCTTACCAGTTACATAATGTAGCTCATACCTTATTTAATTAGTGGAAAGAGGATAGGGGGTGCCGATGTAGGGCCTATAGAATGGGAAGAGTTTACTATAGCCTTCTTAGATAGATTTTTCCCTTTGGAGCTAAGGGAAGATAAGGTGTTAGAGTTTAAATCTAAAGCAGGGAAACATGAGTGTGAAATAATATTCCTTCAAGTTTACTTAGTTAGCTAGGAATGCTCCTCATGTGGTGGCTGATAACAGGTCTAGAATGAGTAAGTTTGTTCTGGTATAGCTGATCGTGTTGTCAAGAAATGTAGGATCGCAATGCTGATTAAGGAGATGGACTTGTCTAGGTTGATGGTCCATGTGCAACAGATTGAAGAGGAAAAGACTAAGGAAAAAGAGAGGGATAACAAGAGGGCCAGAGTATGTAGCTTTAATTTTTCTCAACCTAAGTGAGAGAGTGGTAACCGTTCTTAGTTTTATCAGAAGTTTTCAGCCCCAGCTCATGCTTTAGCTAGTGCGCCAGTACCAAGGTTCAGGAATGACAGTCATGATGGGGTGCTAGGCTCCAAAAATTAGGGTACTGTGATCAGTGGTCGTACCAATCCACTATACGGAGAGTGTGGCAGGAATCATAAAGGTGTGTGTAGATCAGGCAGTGATGTGTGTTTTGGATGTTGTAAGTCAGGCCAAAGAGTTTGAGAATTTCCTATGGCTAGTCCGCAAAATTAGCACAGTGATCCTCCATTCCCATTCGCTCTCCCGTTTCCATAGGGCGCCACTTCCAATGTCACCTGTGGTCAATGTCAGAATAGACTTTATGTACTCTAGTCTCATCATGATCATAAAATCTCTCCTGATATGGTTATCGGTATGTTATAGGCCTTTAATCTTCGTGCTTATGCTTTATTAGACCCTGGAGCCTTATTTTATTTGTAACTCAGTATATAGCGGTTAATTTTGATGTCAGTCCCGATACTCTAGTAGAGCCCTCCTCAGTGTCTACCCCAGACTCTACAGTAAAGTGGTGACAATTCAATTTAGAGTTGTTGATTAAGTGATTTATAGACTTAGAATGATAGCTTTAAGATAAGGGGGAGACGATACAGTAAATAACCAAGTTAGGCTCTCAGATCCTAATAGTGATGCCAGTATGTGTAGAAAAGCAGTAGGGGAGGATGATGCCCAACCCGTTCTTATCTTAGTACAAGGTTCGTCAGTCATCATGATATTTACTCATGCCTTACATGTTAGTTCCATAATCATAGTTCATGTCTATGCACCTCATAAAGAAAAATGTACACTTCCAGTTCCTAGTATAAGGAGTTTCAGTTTGCTCAGCAGTACAGATCATGTTCCATAAATTTATGAACTCAAAATTTAGGTCATGCAGCTCATGACTTATGCACTCATGATTTACAGTATGTACAGTTTTAGTACTCATGCTACACACTTAATGATCAATCAAAATCAGATTTATGCCATGCATGTCCTCAGTTCAAACCACTTTGATGAATTCATGTCATTAGCCCTCTATTACTTAGACCTCAGTTTCGCACTCCAATGTTCAGTCATAATTTAGTCCGTAAGTGTCTTGCACATCATCTCAGTCTTTTCTTAGTAATTTAACCAAGTCAGTATCATTCGGGGGATGAAGTATCCCAAGGGGAAGATGTTGTAATACCCCTAGTTTTCATATCCTAAATCTCTCAACTTTTCTTTATGAAACAAGATCCATCCCAAAGCAACGGTTACTCATAAGTTGACTCTATCGCTTCTATCTTAGCATTATAATAATTCTCATGTCATTACATGCATTCAAGAAATCGGTTCAGTTTATGATATTCAGTTCATGTGTCATGTTTCAGACCATAGTATGTAATCATGTTTTCAGCATGTATATTCAGAATGTAATCTCAATTCTTCAGTGTTCTCAACTTAACCAACCTCATTTGAGGACGAATGTTCTAAGGGGGAGATATTGTAACACCCCACATTTTTTGGGCTAGAATTTAAATCGTTGTTCCTATGCGTATAGACTTAAACCCAATGATTTTATGTCTATATATGTGTGATGATCAATATTATAGTGTGAAAATGTCCTTTTATGTCTGTCGAGGTTATCAAAATCTCCTAACTCAAAGACGAGTTAAGAACGCTTCCATTGGTTGTGTTTTAGTGAACATTTAAGCTTAGGTCAACTTTCAACGATCATTACTCCTTGTATATCCCACCTTATATAAAATGAAATCTCTTTGAATCTTCTTTCCAACACATTTGGTTTTACTTTACTCCGATATTGGAGCAAAAAGTTAAACCCATTTTACTCCAACATGTCAGCCTATCACCAAAGTGACAACCTGAGCTATCGGGTCGTCACCTATGTGACGACTTATCAGCCCAGGTCGTCAGCCTTAGGTAGAAAATGTCAATTCCAGCCTAAAAGTGATGACCTAGGTGATGAGCCATCACCTAAGTAACGGGCCTTCAACCTTGGTTGTCAACTGAAGGTTTCTGCAATAATTTTGGTTTCCTTAGGGGTATTTTGGTATTTTCCTCACCTCAAACCCTACCCCCAAGACTTAAATATAGCATTAAACCCTATTAACTAATAGAATATCAGTTTCTCATCACTTATAATCCTCCCCACTCTTAAGAACAAGAAAATTAGGGTTTCCCTCTCAAGATCATCTCCCAAGAACAAGATTCAAGCTTTTCTACAAGAAAACCAAGAATTTATAATTCCCAATCCAAGAACGTTCAAGAAGAGTCAATTCTCTTTCAATATCAAAGCTTTAAGGTATGTTAGATGTTCATCCATGGACTCTTTTCACCCGTGGAGTCCAAGAATCCATCTTTTATGTTTTAAATCATGAAATTACATGTTTATAATAATTTATCTCCATGAAGCTTTTATGAAATTTGATTATACATGATGTTTACAATCTATTTTCATTGAAAGCAACCCTTATTACATATTTTATAAATTATGTTCATGAAGTTACATGAATTTCTAATCTTTATCATGTTTTCATGAAATTGTTGGTGATAGTAAACCTTACATGTTTCAATGGTTTTGTTTGTTGAATTTAAACCCTAATTGGTGATCTTAGAAGTGAAATCATGCTATTACTACAACTTTTAACACTATTCTCATGCTAAGCTTAAACCATGCATTGCAAGTGTTTGATAAAATACCTAGATGAAAGTATTTTGTACAATTACTACTTAATATGTCCCTAAAGCTTTAGTATGTTTTAAAATTCATGGTTTTCATATCATGTTCATGAGAATATAAGAATAAATCCTTAGTTTATGATTTTATCATGTGATTGTGCTATCTCATTATATCTAGAAATATCCTCATGTTAAAGTCTTGTTCCCCATGTATTTGATGAAATGCTTAAGTGAATATTGTGAACAATAATTTCCTTTCATGTGACCCTATTGTTGTTATCGAGTCCTGGGGATTATGAATACCCAAAAACTTAGCTGTTTACAGAATTTTAGTAGTCTTAGAATAGTTTTAATCCACCTCATCAACCCTCATCTGTCAGTGTTGATGTCTCAACCTATGCTAGCTACATAGTTCTGGAATGCAAGGATTGCTTTTAAGGATCACACCCTCAACTGACAGTGTGTGCCCTCATCCTTGGGTTCACTCGATGCTAATTCCTACTCTCATCTGAATAGAATCTAAAACATAATTAATTAAACTAAATTGGACCGGATTCAATGAGTTATGTTGACTGACGAAATACTACTGAGATTACTTAGAGTACTAGGATTTCTGAGTTATCCAGAGTCATGAGTCTGACTGAATTCTACTGAGTATGGCTTGACTGAGAGTATCTTGAAAACTG
>NW_025888772.1:0-5202 GCF_002878395.1 Capsicum annuum | reverse complement strand
AAAAAAGAAATTACAATCATTTTTAGGACTAGTAAACCAAGTAAGAGAATATATTCCAAAATTAGCAGAAACTTTAAAACCACTATAGAAAAAATTTAAAAAGGATATAGAATATAACTATGATGAAAAAGATAAAAAACAAGTTCAAAAAATAAAATTACTTTGTAGAGAAAGTCTAATAATTCAATCAATGTACAATAATTCAATCAATGACTTTGTACAATAATTCAGACTTTGTACAGTATCTTGTCTCCGTTGATTTTGTCGTATCTGCTCCATTATTGCTCCTTATCTTATAGCTTTTCCTTTTGCATATTGCAGTCTATTACATGTTCTTTTTGGCATACTACATAATATTCATCCTTTTTTCTAGTAAAAATATTTTTTATTGTTGGTATTTTAAATATTTTCTCTACACTTAAATTTAACTCTTTTCCTTTTATTTCATCAAATATATTACTGTCAAATATTATTTTTTGTTCCGTTCCTTCATCATTTAAATATTCTTCCTTTGTTATTATTTTTATATCTTCTTCAGTCATTGTTTTTTAGAAACTGAAGTGATGTACCTACATAATTTCTGAGATATTATGACACACAAACATCAACTTCTGTCTCATAAAAATAGAAAAGTTATTTCCTTCGTTTAAATTTATTTTATTTTACTTTTCTTTTCAGTCAACTTCAAAATGGAAGTCTCTTTTCGCTTTTGATAATTCCATTTTAATTTATTTGTCCTATTTTCATATTTCTTTTATTTTAAATTTGTTGTCTTACTTTTTTTTTTTATTTGTTTCGAAAAAACTTCTCTTCCCTTTTTTGCGAACTCTTTAATTAAAATTTTTATATGACATGTTTAAGACCACAAAATTTTAAAAAAAATTGATATATTTTATATATATTTATTTTAAAATCACAAAATTCAAAAATCTTCTTTACTTTCTTATACTTTATGTAAAGCCAAAACAGAAACAATCAAATTGAAACGAAGGAAACACATATTGGTATGAGTTACATAATTAAAGCACAAAATAAACAACAATAACAACAACAACAACAGACCAGTGTATTCCCATAAAGTAAGGTCTGCGGAGGGTAAAATGTACGCAATCCATACCACTACCTCCGAAGAAGTAGAGAGGCTGTTTCCGATAGACCTTCGGCTCAGACTAGAGAAAATATCAATTCATGACTATCAGACTTAGCTAATGTTTAAAATAATTACTTTTTGCAATTAAAATTTAGATTAAATAATTAAATATACATTTCATTTGTATTTGAGTGCTTATATACTTTGAGGCTCATATATAAATTTCTTATTTCGAAGAGGCGACTCTCTAATTTCGGGGCTCTTATACATTTATACTTATATACAAAGCAAATTTCGAAATTCATATACAAATACCTAAATCGAATTTATATTTGTACGTACAATTTTTAATTTGTATATTTGGTTACTAAACTATTGCTACATCCAATAATTAAGCAAAACTTTAGCTATAATGTCTCATTGTCTAAATATCAGCTATTTTTTAAATTTTGTCTAAAATGAAGGTAAAATTGAAAATAGAAAACTATATAAAGAACCTTTAAGCAACAAAGTAATTACTTGTGTTTGCCCCACCTATAACATAAAAATTACATGAATGGTCCTTATAGTGTATGACTTTGATTTTTTATTCCTCGTAAGAAAAGTCTTTAACGACTAGTCTTTCTTTCTTTTTATGTATAATAGAAGTATATTTTGCCCCTCTATACCTCAAATGTTTTAAAACTTTTCATGCACATTTGTCTTTCAACTTCTAGTTTTATTCCTTTTTTATTTTTCTTGGTTTTTATTTTTACTTGTCTTTTTTTTCTTATTGTAATTTATTTGTCTAATTCTTTATTTTTCTTTTACTTTTTTTCTCTTTTTTCTTTTTTTTTTCTCAAACATTATATATTTCTTCATATCTCTCTCTTTTTTAATTCATTTGTCTCAATCTTTTTTTTGTTTTGTTTTTATCATTTCTCATTATTTTTTAAAATTTTTCTCAAACTTTATTTTATTTTTTCTCATTTTTATTTTTTTTCAATATTTATTTTTATTTTATTTTTTCTCATTTTTTTAACCTTTATTTTTTTTCTTCTCTTTTTTTTTTCTTTTTCTGAATCTTTTTTTCCTTTTGTTTATTTTTTTTCTTTTTTTTGCTTTTTCTTCAGTTTGTATTATATTTTGCTAATAAATAAAAATTTAAATAATCCACAAAGAGATCTTGTTTCATTGACATTAAAGTAAATTTAAGGGAATGATTTGTTGTTTGAAAGTCCTTTGAAATAAGTTTTGCTTGTAAGACAAAAATTATGGAATATATCATAAATCAAGACACAACATCGTAGTGTCAAGTCTTACTCCTGAGCATAACTTGTTGTTTGAAAACTCCTAAGTCAATTCTTCCATTTAACACAACAGTTGTAGGACATCCCTTAAATTAAGACACAATATGGTAGTGTCAACACTTGCCCATTGGGATTAATTTTTTTTTGGAGGTTTTTAGGCTAAGTTTTTTCTTAGAGACAAGACTAATAGAACATCTCATAAACTAAGATACAATATGATAATGTCAACTCTTGCTCGTGAAGCGTAACTTGTGGACTAAGTCTTGTCTCTAAGAAAAAACTTAGCCTAAAAACCTCCAAAAAAAAATTAATCCCAATGGGCAAGTGTTGACACTACCATATTGTGTCTTAATTTAAGGGATGTCCTACAACTGTTGTGTTAAATGGAAGAATTGACTTAGGAGTTTTCAAACAACAAGTTATGCTCAGGAGTAAGACTTGACACTACGATGTTGTGTCTTGATTTATGATATATTCCATAATTTTTGTCTTACAAGCAAAACTTATTTCAAAGGACTTTCAAACAACAAATCATTCCCTTAAATTTACTTTAATGTCAATGAAACAAGATCTCTTTGTGGATTATTTAAATTTTTATTTATTAGCAAAATATAATACAAACTGAAGAAAAAGCAAAAAAAAGAAAAAAAATAAACAAAAGGAAAAAAAGATTCAGAAAAAGAAAAAAAAAAGAGAAGAAAAAAAATAAAGGTTAAAAAAATGAGAAAAAATAAAATAAAAATAAATATTGAAAAAAAATAAAAATGAGAAAAAATAAAATAAAGTTTGAGAAAAATTTTAAAAAATAATGAGAAATGATAAAAACAAAACAAAAAAAAGATTGAGACAAATGAATTAAAAAAGAGAGAGATATGAAGAAATATATAATGTTTGAGAAAAAAAAAAGAAAAAAGAGAAAAAAAGTAAAAGAAAAATAAAGAATTAGACAAATAAATTACAATAAGAAAAAAAAGACAAGTAAAAATAAAAACCAAGAAAAATAAAAAAGGAATAAAACTAGAAGTTGAAAGACAAATGTGCATGAAAAGTTTTAAAACATTTGAGGTATAGAGGGGCAAAATATACTTCTATTATACATAAAAAGAAAGAAAGACTAGTCGTTAAAGACTTTTCTTACGAGGAATAAAAAATCAAAGTCATACACTATAAGGACCATTCATGTAATTTTTATGTTATAGGTGGGGCAAACACAAGTAATTACTTTGTTGCTTAAAGGTTCTTTATATAGTTTTCTATTTTCAATTTTACCTTCATTTTAGACAAAATTTAAAAAATAGCTGATATTTAGACAATGAGACATTATAGCTAAAGTTTTGCTTAATTATTGGATGTAGCAATAGTTTAGTAACCAAATATACAAATTAAAAATTGTACGTACAAATATAAATTCGATTTAGGTATTTGTATATGAATTTCGAAATTTGCTTTGTATATAAGTATAAATGTATAAGAGCCCCGAAATTAGAGAGTCGCCTCTTCGAAATAAGAAATTTATATATGAGCCTCAAAGTATATAAGCACTCAAATACAAATGAAATGTATATTTAATTATTTAATCTAAATTTTAATTGCAAAAAGTAATTATTTTAAACATTAGCTAAGTCTGATAGTCATGAATTGATATTTTCTCTAGTCTGAGCCGAAGGTCTATCGGAAACAGCCTCTCTACTTCTTCGGAGGTAGTGGTATGGATTGCGTACATTTTACCCTCCGCAGACCTTACTTTATGGGAATACACTGGTCTGTTGTTGTTGTTGTTATTGTTGTTTATTTTGTGCTTTAATTATGTAACTCATACCAATATGTGTTTCCTTCGTTTCAATTTGATTGTTTCTGTTTTGGCTTTACATAAAGTATAAGAAAGTAAAGAAGATTTTTGAATTTTGTGATTTTAAAATAAATATATATAAAATATATCAATTTTTTTTAAAATTTTGTGGTCTTAAACATGTCATATAAAAATTTTAATTAAAGAGTTCGCAAAAAAGGGAAGAGAAGTTTTTTCGAAACAAATAAAAAAAAAAAGTAAGACAACAAATTTAAAATAAAAGAAATATGAAAATAGGACAAATAAATTAAAATGGAATTATCAAAAGCGAAAAGAGACTTCCATTTTGAAGTTGACTGAAAAGAAAAGTAAAATAAAATAAATTTAAACGAAGGAAATAACTTTTCTATTTTTATGAGACAGAAGTTGATGTTTGTGTGTCATAATATCTCAGAAATTATGTAGGTACATCACTTCAGTTTCTAAAAAACAATGACTGAAGAAGATATAAAAATAATAACAAAGGAAGAATATTTAAATGATGAAGGAACGGAACAAAAAATAATATTTGACAGTAATATATTTGATGAAATAAAAGGAAAAGAGTTAAATTTAAGTGTAGAGAAAATATTTAAAATACCAACAATAAAAAATATTTTTACTAGAAAAAAGGATGAATATTATGTAGTATGCCAAAAAGAACATGTAATAGACTGCAATATGCAAAAGGAAAAGCTATAAGATAAGGAGCAATAATGGAGCAGATACGACAAAATCAACGGAGACAAGATACTGTACAAAGTCTGAATTATTGTACAAAGTCATTGATTGAATTATTGTACATTGATTGAATTATTAGACTTTCTCTACAAAGTAATTTTATTTTTTGAACTTGTTTTTTATCTTTTTCATCATAGTTATATTCTATATCCTTTTTAAATTTTTTCTATAGTGGTTTTAAAGTTTCTGCTAATTTTGGAATATATTCTCTTACTTGGTTTACTAGTCCTAAAAATGATTGTAATTTCTTTTTT
>NW_025888771.1:0-2032 GCF_002878395.1 Capsicum annuum | reverse complement strand
AAAACTTTTGAATCTTGTGGCCTTAAATTAAAGTTGTATCAAATGTATCAAAATGTCCTTTAATCTTATGATCCTAAATATTAGATAAAATATTAACCTAAATAATAATAATAATAATAATAATAATAATAATAATAATAATTAGTAGAAATTTACCAAAAAAAATAGTAGAAGAAGCAGCAATACATGAGATATAATAACAATAATAATAATAATATAATATTTTTAAAAATTAATATTTTTAATAAAAAATGATAAAAGAGAACAAAAAGGGAAAAATATATGAAAAATAATAATTAGTAGAAGTTTACCAAGAAAAAAATAGTAGAAGAAGCAGCAATACGTGGGAAATAATAATAATAATAATAATAATAATAATAATAATAATAATAATATAAGTAAAAAGTTAATATTTTTAATAAAAAATGATAAAATAAAATAAATAGGGAAAAATATGAAAAAAATTAAAATAAATTGATAGTAATATTTTAATATTGATAACATTAATTTGAAATATTCTATTTTATTACATTTATTTTTATTATAGAAAACACCTAATTGGTATCATTAATTTCAAATATATAATTTTTGCAAACTCAAAATATCGAATACTGTAAGATAATTATGTCATTTTAGAGTCATCTTTCTAGTATTCTAAAAATTTTAAAATCTTGAATTTGAAATGCATTATCTTTTTTTTCTAAAATAAAAAAAAATCATTATCATTAACTTGAAATTAGGAACATAAGCTTATCCCTTTCAAATCCCTTTCAAATATAATTTAAAATATATTCAAATATTAAATAAAAAATAAAATACTAATCTAAATAATTTATATATATATAAAAGCAAAACTAAAAGCAGACAAGATGCCACATGACAGCACAATAGAAAGCCACATGACAGTTTTTAAGACAAGGTTATAAATATTGTAATAAAATTTTGAATTAAAATATAAGATGTTTGTATTTAAAAATATTGATTTTATTTAAAAATTATCATTAGCTTGAAATTAGGAACATAAGCTTATCCCTTTCAAATATAATTTAAAATATATTCAAATATTAAATAAAAAATAAAATATTAACCTAAATAATAATAATAATAATTAGTAGAAGTTTACCAAGAAAAAAATAGTAGAAGAAGGACCAGTACGTGAAATATAATAATAATAATAATAATAATAATAATAATATAAGATTTAAAAAATTAATATTTTTAATAAAAAATGATAAAAGAGAACAAAAATGGAAAAACATATGAAAAATAATAATTAGTAGAAGTTTACCAATAAAAAAATAGTAGAAGAAGTAGCAATACGTGGGAAATAATAATAATAATAATAATAATAATAATAATAATAATATAAGTTAAAAATTAATATTTTTAATAAAATATGATAAAAGAGAATAAAAAGGGAAAAATATGAAAAAAGTTAAAATAAATTGATATTAATATTTTAATATCGATAACATTAATTTGAAATATTTTGTTTTATTAAATTTATTTTTCTCTATAATATATTACAATTCAAATTAATCTCTAAATAATATTAACTCATTATAATTATTTTCTAAATTCTATAAATATTTTGTTTCTAGTAGAAAACTATTTTCCCCACATTTAAACATTTTTATCAAATTTTTTAAATCAAAATGATGGGTATTTTAGATGACTATATATCTTCGACATGTTAGTATCATTGAGGTTATACTTGATTAATGGTAAGGATATTTTAATATATTTTTACAAATTTTCAATAAATTAACACTACAAAATTTGAGAGTTTTCATTACTTTTTTTATATTTTATTTTATTATGCCACATAAATTAAGATGGGATGAGATGATAATTAGAATATATCCAAAATACATATATTTTTTTAGTTAAAGTATACAAATAAAAATAAATGCGAATACAAAATCAAACAAAAGTCAAAGAAATCAAAGCTGACCCAAAGCAAATAAAGTAAAGGATCGGATTATGGTCCAATAATTTTAAAAATACAAGAAAAATATAAATTAGGAAAGTA
>NW_025888770.1:0-3693 GCF_002878395.1 Capsicum annuum | reverse complement strand
ACGTTTGGATTATTTTCACGATTAGTATTTTGGACAAATAGAGGAGCAGAGCCGGATGATACGTTATTCGGTTGATCCCCGAGAATAGGTGTGCTGAGGAGAAAAATTTGGAGTGGAGTCTTGTGTCCTTCCGGAGTTAGAGCATTGATGATGATGGCCAAGTTAGCCAAATCCCGAGTGCGATTTATTTCTTCCTGAAGCATGTCTAACTTTCTTGCAAGTTCCGCAATCATCTCATTCTGTTCCGCTATCACATTATCCCGGATAGTCAGTGCGCTTTCTTTGTCATTTTTTGTCATTTTTGGATGATGGTCAGAGGATGGGATTTTGTGCACTTTCGATTGGGTGAAGTAGGGATGTTCTGTCAGCTTATATCAACATAGAGTAATTTCTATTATCTGTAAAGTAAAGCAACTCAAAAGCAGATGTGTTAGTTTCCGTATGTGATAAGTAATGCAAAATATTTGACAGAAAATAACCATATAGAATTGTTTGAGTCCTAGACAAATTCATCCATAGGAGCATAGAAATTACTCTACAACGATTTCAATTTCAACCACAATGCAACGACTGTGGTCTCCTTCAAAACATCCTGTAGAATCTGATTGGATAAATGAAGGAGGATCTGAGATAGAGCCTTCCGATCCTTACGTCGTTTGTCCTCATCCATCCACGATGAGGGCATCTTCTCAAACCCTAATAAAGCATCGTCCAAATCTATCTGTGCGAGCACAACCCGTATCTTAACCTGCCATAACAAAAATCTGGTGTTGCGATCCAATAACGGAATCTCATACTTTATGGTTGTCATCCCTGAGAAAACAATCGAACAGGCTCTGATACCATTTTGTTAGGAATCGGGCAGAAATAAAGCAAACCAAAAGCAGAAAAAAATAAGAACACACAAATTTACGTGAAAACCCTTGTGGGAAAAACCACGGGCAGAGGCAGAAGATGTTTCACTATAATGAAGAGAGAGTACAATGTGGAGAAGGCTGGATTTTCTAGATACACAAAACAACCCACTAAATGCACTTATATAATATGTGCATACAAATAAGTCCTAGGCCCCCAAAACATAAAAGGTCCATGGACCTATCGGCCCGATCCCTATGCTACCACCACAAACCCCATTGAAAATCACAAACATGGATCGCACCGCAAAACTTTATGCGTCGGATCAACAAAATTCGGGTCACAACTCTAACACAAGGGTATACCCTAGTGATCAATGAAGTGAGCTGAGAACCTGAAGTCTCATGTTCAAATCTTAGTGGCACATATCCCGTAAATTTAGTCGAGGCGCGCAAAAACTGATTCAGAAAAGTAGTAGTATTAGAGCCCGTTTGGATAGGATTAAAATTTGATCAAACCAGCTTTTAATCTCTTTTTTAGCTTTTTAAGGTGTTTGGTAAAATTAAAAAGTGCTTAAAATAAGCTAAAAACTGATTAAAAGAATCAAAAAGTGAGAAGCTGGGTACCCCCAGCTTTTTAAATTAAAATTCTTTTAGGTTTGACCAAATATTTACCTTTTTATCCCTTATATTTTCCTCTAATTCCAATAATACCCTAAACTTGTAGCCCTTAATTATATAATTTTTTTCTTTTTCTCTTTGCTGCTTCGCTTTATCTCTTCCCTCCAATTACCTTTTCATCTTTCTTCTTTATTTTCATCGAATCCATCATTACATCGGAGGTTTGTCCAAAAATTTTATTTTAAAATTAAAAATTATAAATAATTCACCTTATTTATAATGTTAACAACTCTAAGGGGTCGTTTGGTAGAGTGTATTGTAAAATATAATGCATGCATTAGTAATGTGTATTACTAGTACCTTGTTTGGTACGTCTTTTTGCCTATGTATAAATAATGCAAGCATTAGTTATACACTCTTTTGTGTATTGGAGTGTGTATTAGTAATACACTCTATTTCCTATGTATTAGTAATACAAAGACTTTAAACACATGCATTAACTTATTAAATGACCTCAATATCCCTTAATTTTCCTCTCAAAATATTTCACCATTTCTTTTCCCGCCATTTTAATTTGCAATAGTGAATCTTTTCAAAACATTTCACAATTTCTTTTCTCGCTATTTTAATTTACAACAATGAAAATTTGATTTAAATAACTAAAACATATTTTTGCTTTGCTTCGAGGGTCTTTAAAAGATTAAAAAAGAATTGAGACTATTTTTTAATTTTATATATTTTATTTTTATTTTGACTATGTTAATCCGCCAGCGTAACATTTCTACGCTAAAATGTTGGTCTTGCAATTAATCTTAAAACTTCTATATACTAGTTCAACAATACTAATTATGTTTGAGAAGACAAAAGAACTTTATTGCAAAAAAAAAATGTACAAAATCAAAGAAGGGTATTTTTGTAAACAAACGTTTCTTTTATAGAAATTATGTAAGATGTATTATTTCTTATACATCAAACCAAACAATAGATAAGAAATAATACATGCATAACTAATACAAGCATAACTAATACAAGTATTACTAATGCAAGCATTAGTAATACACTATATTATGCATTGTTCTTATACACTCTACCAAATGACCCCTAAGGACATTTAAATCATTTTAACAGCAAAAAAGTGCTTGACATTACTTGTTTATCAAACACATCGACAACTTTTTTTAGTTTCAGCACTTTATCCAGACACTTATTTACTTAATTTATAAATATTTACTTTAAACTTTTAATCACTTAAGCTAAAAAACTATTTTTTTAATTATATCTAAACGGGATGTTAGTAATTTAAGAAGCAGATTCTCGAAAAATCAAAATTTGGGACCTTAGTATAGTAGTTTCCCACAGTTAGTGGGCTCCTCTATAATTTAATTGTTACTATTAAGCAAACTAAACAAACAGCCAATAGGTTCCTTAAACCTCCATTAAAACCCCAAAAAGCTTTCAAGAACCCCACAGCTACAACTTGGAACAAATCGCTACGAAATTCAGAAGACTAGCGAAAATGAGTACTATGAAATTTTGCCGAGAATGGTTTGTTTATTTTTCCATTAATTTCTTCTTACATTAATTATTATTATTAACTGTTAATTTCAAAAAAAAAAAAAATCACAATTTTTTTCTTGAATTTTGCTTGCAGTAACAATATTTTGTACCCCAAAGAAGACAAGGAGCAAAAGATCCTCCTTTATGCTTGCAGAAACTGTGACCATCAGGTTCTTTTTTATTCTTTTTTTTTTTTTTTTTTTTTTTTCATTTTACATATTTGATTCTTGTAGCTTGTGGTACCTACTGCATTATATGAGGGTGTTTGGATGTTGTTATATTTAGTTAATGAGAAGAACTATTTTAGCTTTTTTATGGGTCTTAGCAGTCAGGTTGCATACACTGTACCTTTTCCAGACCCCACTTGTGGGGTTTCACTGCATATGTTGTTGTTTTGTGGGAGAATTTTTGTGTGTTTGTATATAGTACTATAATAAGGGTTTTAGGGTATAGTTGAGGAAACCTCAAATGTGGTGAGTTTTTGTTTGGTATTTGAGGCTTATTAGTAGAAATTGAAAGGAGGTTAGTGGGTTTTGTGTAAAAAAAATTGAATCTTTTGATACAATTTTAGTTGACAACTTCGAAAAAAAGTTTGTAGGGGCTACAAAGGGTGTGGTGTAGTGGTCAATGAAGTGAGTGAGTGCCATGTGTGTTCAGGTTC
>NW_025888769.1:0-2739 GCF_002878395.1 Capsicum annuum | reverse complement strand
GGACTATGATACCCTATAAAATTTGATGTTCCAGACTCAATGGTGCAGTCAAACTTCTAACCAAGGTCATTTCGACAAAAAGTGGGTCCCACACCTAATTTTTATTTTCTCAACTTCAGACCAATAGGTCAAAATGAGCCCGGGTGCCTCAGGACCTAGAACAAGAGTCTACCTAGACTAAAATTGACATTCCAAAGCTGTTAGAATAGTCATAATTGGCATACAAGGTCATTTGACTAATGTTTTTGCTCGATAGTCAATTTGAACAAGCGAAGACTTCAAATAGGGAATTGACTCTAAAAGCCAAATTAACTGCAATATAACCGAACTATCAGTCCCAACAAGTCATAAATGACTTAGGGAAACTATGGGAAACATTTAATAGTGAAAACAAGTTTAAATACAAAATGACCTGAAGGGTTACAATATCCACTACTATAAGGAATTTTGTCCACAAAAGTAAACGATTAGGATTAACTTAAAGCCTCAAACAGGTGAAGATACTAGGTTCACATCTCACACTTGATATACGAAATAGCCTTCTCCACTAGGTAGTGCCTTATCTAAACCTTAACTATAGGAATATCGCTAGTGCACAATAGCTTGACATCACTTGCCAAAATGAGCGCATGCTTCTCCACAAAGGTTAACCACTCATCCAATTGGACTAAATCCCATATAAGCACATGAGATAGATCAGGAATGTATCACCAAGAAATAAAAACATGGAAAAATGGATGGACAACAACAAAATTTGGGGGTAAGTCTAACTCGTAATCCATCCTATCAACTATGCAAAGAATCTCAAAAGGGTTTGATATATTTGGGGATTGAGCTTGCCATTTCTCCCAAATCTTATCACATCCTTCTTAGGAGACATATGGGGAAATAGTTGATCACCAACTCTAAATCTCAAGGAACGAAGTCTACAGTCGGCATAAACCTTATGCCTATACTGAGCAGCTCCCAACCTGTCCTAAATCGCCCTGACTCTATCTAATGACTCCTTATGCAAATCTATACCACAGGGTCTAATCTTAGAAGTCTCAAACCATTCAATAGGGTAATGTCATCACCTACCATACAAAGAGTCAAAAGGTACCATCTCAATCCTCGAATGATAACTATTATAATATACAAACTCTGCCAATACTAGGTGATGTTCCCACTATATTACACAGACTCAGAGTATATCCTCGAGAACTTGAATAGTCTACTCCAATTGGAGATCTATCTACAAACGAAAGGCAATATTAAGATCCACCTGAGTAGCCAATTCCTCAATATCTCCAAAAATAGATGTGAACATGAAACCCTAGTGTAAATGATAGATATAGGAACATCATGCCAAGAGATTATCTCGCATTATGTGTGTATGAGATAGTCTCTTTGCATGATGTTCCTATATCTATCATTTACACTAGGGTTTCATGTTCACATCTATTTTTGGAGATATTGAGGAATTGGCTACTCAGGTGGATCTTAATATTGCCTTTCGTTTGTAGATAGATCTCCAATTGGAGTAGACTATTCAAGTTCTCGAGGATATACTCTGAGTCTGTGTAATATAGTGGGAACATCACCTAGTATTGGCAGAGTTTGTATATTATAATAGTTATCATTCGAGGATTGAGATGGTACCTTTTGACTCTTTGTATGGTAGGTGATGACATTACCCTATTGAATGGTTTGAGACTTCTAAGATTAGACCCTGTGGTATAGATTTGCATAAGGAGTCATTAGATAGAGTCAGGGCGATTTAGGACAGGTTGGGAGCTGCTCAGTATAGGCATAAGGTTTATGCCGACTGTAGACTTCGTTCCTTGAGATTTAGAGTTGGTGATCAACTATTTCCCCATATGTCTCCTAAGAAGGATGTGATAAGATTTGGGAGAAATGGCAAGCTCAATCCCCAAATATATCAAACCCTTTTGAGATTCTTTGCATAGTTGATAGGATGGATTACGAGTTAGACTTACCCCCAAATTTTGTTGTTGTCCATCCATTTTTCCATGTTTTTATTTCTTGGTGATACATTCCTGATCTATCTCATGTGCTTATATGGGATTTAGTCCAATTGGATGAGTGGTTAACCTTTGTGGAGAAGCATGCGCTCATTTTGGCAAGTGATGTCAAGCTATTGTGCACTAGCGATATTCCTATAGTTAAGGTTTAGATAAGGCACTACCTAGTGGAGAAGGCTATTTCGTATATCAAGTGTGAGATGTGAACCTAGTATCTTCACCTGTTTGAGGCTTTAAGTTAATCCTAATCGTTTACTTTTGTGGACAAAATTCCTTATAGTAGTGGATATTGTAACCCTTCAGGTCATTTTGTATTTAAACTTGTTTTCACTATTAAATGTTTCCCATAGTTTCCCTAAGTCATTTATGACTTGTTGGGACTGATAGTTCGGTTATATTGCAGTTAATTTGGCTTTTAGAGTCAATTCCCTATTTGAAGTCTTCGCTTGTTCAAATTGACTATCGAGCAAAAACATTAGTCAAATGACCTTGTATGCCAATTATGACTATTCTAACAGCTTTGGAATGTCAATTTTAGTCTAGGTAGACTCTTGTTCTAGGTCCTGAGGCACCCGGGCTCATTTTGACCTATTGGTCTGAAGTTGAGAAAATAAAAATTAGGTGTGGGACCCACTTTTTGTCGAAATGACCTTGGTTAGAAGTTTGACTGCACCATTGAGTCTGGAACATCAAATTTTATAGGGTATCATAGTCC
>NW_025888768.1:0-2140 GCF_002878395.1 Capsicum annuum | reverse complement strand
TTAAAAAGAAAACAATCAAAGAAAAATATAAAAAAAAGTTTTTCTTTTTATAAAAGTAGACGTTGAAAGGTGTAAAGAAAAAAATGTAAGGGTTGAGAAAAAAACTAAAAAGAACAAAAAAAAAAAAAAGAGGAAAGAAAAAATAAAAAAGAAAAAAGAAAAAAAAAAGTTGTGAGGAAAAAAAAGAAAAAGTAAGGGTTGAGAGAATTAAAAATAAAAAGAGAAAATAAAAATAAAAAATCAAAGTAAAATTAAAAAGAGAAAAAAAAAGTTGAAAGATATAAATATGGAGTTATTATCCAATATGAGTATCATTTATGTAATTTACTCCATTGATCAGGGACAATTTTAACCAAAAAAATATCAGTTAATAGGTAAAGACTATTTTAAGGAAGTTTTTTTTATTTGAGGCTAAAATTTAAAAGTCACCCCAATTTGGGTCTATTTTTAAAATTCACCCATGTATAACAAGTTGATAAATTTTTGTCTTATGGTATAATAATGACAACTGAATCGGGCATTAGACCGAAGATTAGCAGATCCCCTGACTAATAATCACGTTGTTAAAGCAAGAAAAATATAATTAATCTAATGAATCCAAGAAAACATTGATTTGAATAATAATATTTACAGATATTCTATAAATTTCTTAATATATATTATGTATAGGCACAATTAATTTGTTACGTTAATGTGAGGAGTTCAAGAGATAAATATTTTTGTCAAAAATAATAGTGTTTAATGGACGATTTGGTGATAACTTAAAGTGTCTATTTATGTTTTCCTATAGTTTTTTATTGAATCTCTTATTGATCTTGGGCAAATTTATATACTCAAAGCACCAATATGCACCCAGATTTGAACTTAGTTCAAGAACTTTTGTATGAATTCTTGAGTATAATTCAGTCTTCATTCCATTTTGTGCCTAATGGATATGATTAGTACTTTCAAGATCAAAATCATGAAGAATTATGCATAATTGGATACAACGAGGATATGGAAGTAGTGAAGGAATGCAAGGGACTGAAATTATGCTGAAAAAGGGAAGCTGGAAAGCAGAAATCCTCATTTGAAGACTCTCCGCGTCGCGATGATAAACAAAATAGCAATGGTCAAATTCCAGTGAAGGTTCGCGAAACCACCGTGTCGTGAAAAAGTTTTGTTTATCAAATTTGGTGGCCTGAAGGTTTAGCGCATCGCAGAGGATGATTATTTCGCAATTGTCCCAATCCAGTGGCTCACCGCGATAGTGGCGCGTCGCAGTGAGGGTGCATTTTATAATTGTTGGGGAATACTTGAGCTCCGCAATTTCCCAGATTTTAATGGAAAATAACAATCGAAGTCATGGCGCGACGCGCTGGGTGGATAAATCAGGAATATTTTAAGTGTTTTGTCCCAGCTATAAAAGGAAAAATTCAAGATAATGTAGGGGACTTTTTCAAGCCGAGGAGCGGCGGAAAAGAAGAAATTTCTCTCTTTTAGGGTTCTAAAACATTCTTTTGAATTTCTTTATTCGAAGAATTAATTTGGGTATGATTTGTTACTTATTTTGGATGATGAATTCAAATATTAGTAGCTAAACACCCTATTTCTGGGTTGAGTCTAAGAACATGAGTACTATTTAATATTCTTATTCATAGTTTCTTTTTGGATTATCATATGGGTTGTTCTTAATTTCTTGAGCTTACTATTTTAATGATTGGCCACCATTAGAATAAATTTATATTTCTATGTGAATCTGGGAGGAGAATCATAGGATAGAACGAAGAAATTAGGGAGCAAGGTTCTTATTCTTTTATAAAATAAGAGATTTGAACTAGCATCTAGGATAGGGATATACTTAGAAGCTTTGCTTGGTTCACTTGCAAGATGACAACTTCATGAATCTAGAAGATTTGTTGTAACTCTGTGGGAGTTGTAGTTACAACATTCAATAGATAGAAGATTTGAGGTCGGGAGACCAAGATCGTGGCATAAACCTTGCGAACCATCAACCCGATAACCAATTAGACTGTGAAAAGAATAGAGAATTGTATGATTGTTCAAAATACCTCAACCCTGGAATAGTCCTCATTATTGATTACAACCGTTGCTTACTTTACTTTAGTCATCATTAATTATTTATTATTTAGTAATTTGC